>NC_135555.1:22790224-22912724 GCF_964340395.1 Glandiceps talaboti | reverse complement strand
ACAGTTTATTATAGATAGCACACAGGGGCGTGTATTATTGCTTAGATTTCCGTTTTCTTAGGAAAATATCATACGAATCTTGCTGCTACAAATGTATCAATCTCTATACTACTACGTATACTATAAATATTCCCTATACAGGTAGGAATATATATTCAAAAGGTTGTTATATTTAGTCTGTAGACCTGGAAAACAACAATCTATGAAATATTACACGCCCCTGTGAGATAGCAAGCCATCGGCAAATGCATTTTTGTGTGATATGCGAAATGCTGAACAACTTCACAAGATCTGCCTCATGTTTGTGTTTTGAGTGTGCAAATATTATTCTTTAGCGATGTTATGTTATGTTACGGTTTTGAATTATCAGTGATAGGTTTTCATCATATATTGGATCCTGCACGTATTTGTGTATAGCTTTTTTTTATCTTTAGTAACATGTATCTGTTACAATAACTCATTCTAACTGTGTGTGAACAAATATATTTTAACTCAGAAGCAAAGACTCCACAGATAGCTGTGAAATGTTTAAATATAAGTAAGTTACTGAAGTGCTATTTTATCTACCAAATCATTATGTAAATTCATAGTGATACAAGTTTATAGGACACAATGTAGTTTTTATAGCTGCACAGGTTTACACCAAATAATGGGAATTTTCAGTGTATTATCTGACTTGATTTTTCCTTTAAAAGGGTGATAATACATTTAGTACAATTCCAGATATACTTTTTACCCCCTCAGTGTCTACTTTGCTGACTTTAAAACAAAGCTGTTAAATTAATTTGTTTATTTCAGATTATACACTATGGCCATTCTGGGTGGATACCCATTATTCCCCACCATTTACAAAGGCAAGGTATGTATACAAGTCTAATCCATACAGATCCATGTTATCCATGTTACTACCTGTAATGAAGTGTCCAGATTTACTTCCAAGGGGAAGATTTTCCATTCCCCCCCCCCCCCCAGGAAATAATGGGAAAAATTGTTGACCCCCTCCCTGAGACTACTTGTTTTTTCCCATGCCCTCCCTCCCCATACATACATACATACATGTACATACATGCACACACACACACATCAGAGGCATCAATCATCACACCCCCCCCCCCTCCCCCCAAATCAAATCTGTACACTCCCTATTAAAGATAACACACTGGTCACAGAGCAAAGTATTTGACAGAAAAAAAGTACTAGATTTCACTACTTTTGCTGTGTTTAAAAAAGACATGGGAATAGATGGGAAGAAAGCTGTCAACATGTTATATACATTTAGCGTCATTAAACTTGATATTCTGAAAATTCTTGACCATATGGATTGGAACTGAGTTCCAAGGACTACATTTTGTACATGATTGAATTACATGTATTTACAATTATGTACAAAGTGGTTCTCAAAGACACATCACTACCTATTTTTTTCTTTCTCTCTCTTTCTTTTTCTTTCCTCTGTGAAATACATGAAAAATTGTTGACATTAAATTGTAAAGTTGATAATAAATTTTATGAGAGACCTTGTAAACTTTATGAGGAATTTGGATGGAGAATAAATTTACAAATTGGGGCATAATGAAAAGACAGTATTATAACAGAATTATTTTTACATCAAATTTAGACCAAGACATCCCCAGTGAGAATGAAAACATTCTATCAAAGTACGACACTACATGTATGTAGTATTCAGGTTTAGGCAAAAAAAAAATTTAAAAAGTTTTTTTTTTTCTGGCATGCGTCACTTAAATACCCAATGTCAGTTGTTTTGTGTGTGTGTGTGTGTGTGTGTCTGTGTGTGTGTGTGTGTGTGTGTGTGTGTGTGTGTGCTTGTCCAACTCATGCAGTCTGTAGATCTGAGGGGGAAAACAAAAATAACCCTCTCTACTTCAGTGAAGACAACTGCAGAGCCAATCATGAACAAGCAAATGACATCTGCCCCCATATACACACTTGCTCTGAAGTACTAAATAAAAAGAACAGTAACTGCCATAAATAGTAGACTGAGTGATAGGTTTGTTGAGAATATAAAAAAAATTGCATTGTCACACCACTCTAGACAAAATGTTCTGACCAGAGACATATTTTTTTTATAGCTTTACACTAAATAATGTTGCAGAAAATATAATGTATCTGTTTGTTGTAGGGTTTCATCTACATTTACAAGTTGTTGATTGGATTCTATTGGTTTTGTTTCCAACAAACATAATGCTAGCCCTAGTTATATCTGTCTTTCTCATTACCTAATTCACCATAGATTTCTTCAATCTAGCTATATAATAAAAATAAAATAATGCCCTCTATGGCAGGAAAAGAAAAATTCACAGTATCACTGATGCCAGTGATGGTAAGAATATGAACCTACTAAGGCATATCTGGGTGAAAATTATCATTTATTGCTGAAATTTGGGAAACAAATGGTTTATAGATTCCTTATGACTTTACTTATCATTTCTACGGTATCTAGACTGGTAAAATATGATTATGAAATAAAAGTATTATGAAAATGTACAAATACACTTTTTCAAAAACAACAACCAACCATCCCATCCTTTTTCAGGTATTATGAAGCAGAATCATAGAATGGAATAGGGCTGCCCTAATGTGTAACATTGAATGAAATAGGGCTGCCCTAATGTGTAACATAGAATGAAATAGGGCTGCCCTAATGTGTAACATAGAATGAAATAGGGCTGCCCTAATGTGTAACATAGAATGAAATAGGGCTGCCCTAATGTGTAACATAGAATGAAATAGGGCTGCCCTAATGTGTAACATTGAATGAAATAGGGCTGCCCTAATGTGTAACATTGAATGAAATAGGGCTGCCCTAATGTGTAACATTGAATGAAATAGGGCTGCCCTAATGTGTAACATAGAATGAAATAGGGCTGCCCTAATGTGTAACATTGAATGAAATAGGGCTGCCCTAATGTGTAACATAGAATGAAATAGGGCTGCCCTAATGTGTAACATAGAATGAAATAGGGCTGCCCTAATGTGTAACATTGAATGAAATAGGGCTGCCCTAATGTGTAACATAGAATGAAATAGGGCTGCCCTAATGTGTAACATAGCTTGAAATAGGGCTGCCCTAATGTGTAACATAGAATTAAATAGGGCTGCCCTAATGTGTAACATTGAATGAAATAGGGGTGCCCTAATGTGTAACATAGAATGAAATAGGGCTGCCCTAATGTGTAACATTGAATGAAATAGGGCTGCCCTAATGTGTAACATTGAATGAAATAGGGCTGCCCTAATGTGTAACATTGAATGAAATAGGGCTGCCCTAATGTGTAACATAGAATGAAATAGGGCTGCCCTAATGTGTAACATAGCTTGAAATAGGGCTGCCCTAATGTGTAACATAGAATTAAATAGGGCTGCCCTAATGTGTAACATTGAATGAAATAGGGGTGCCCTAATGTGTAACATAGAATGAAATAGGGCTGCCCTAATGTGTAACATTGAATGAAATAGGGCTGCCCTAATGTGTAACATTGAATGAAATAGGGCTGCCCTAATGTGTAACATTGAATGAAATAGGGCTGCCCTAATGTGTAACATAGAATGAAATAGGGCTGCCCTAATGTGTAACATAGAATGAAATAGGGCTGCCCTAATGTGTAACATTGAATGAAATAGGGCTGCCCTAATGTGTAACATAGAATGAAATAGGGCTGCCCTAATGTGTAACATAGCTTGAAATAGGGCTGCCCTAATGTGTAACATAGAATTAAATAGGGCTGCCCTAATATGTAAAATAGAATGAAATAGGGCTGCCCTAATGTGTAACATTGAATGAAATAGGGGTGCCCTAATGTGTAACATAGAATTAAATAGGGCTGCCCTAATGTGTATTATCATTTGTCTGTTGTGACATAGCCACATGTGTGACGTTATTGTGAAATCTTATGAGCTATACAAAAACATACATACCAGCAATACAAATATACAATATATGTTTAGATTAATTTTTTATAATATATTTTCAAAATATAATGTCAGGGGACTAGGTTTTATCTAGTCACTGTTAAAAAAGTTGTGTAAAATTTGCACACATTCTAAGGTCAAATGATTCATTAGCCATGTACAATTTTAGGGAGTATCATATTGCCCAGTACACTATTTCCAAAATGTATGTGATTTATCTTTTTGAGTTCAGGTATTGATTTCACCTTAAATACACAAATTTCATCTTCAAAGTTGTGAAAATAAGATGCAAGATACTGTGTGGTACTGTAAAGGATTGAGTCCTTCACATTGAAACCATTATCCTACCAGGTCCCCACTTATACATTTGGGTTAACTTGTAAACAATCTTGGTCTACATCTTGTCCAAGGGCTGTAGTCATACTGAATTAAATGCTCGTGAAATGGCTCAACTGACAAGTTTGCAGCATCTCAGCTGGCCACACTAACCAACCAACCATCTTGACTCCAGAAAAGTCAATAAACATGACTTGACAAATATGCCATAGAGGGCGCTCTTTACTTGACATGATATTGTGTACTCTATTTTTTAATCCAGATATGTTTTCATTTCCATTCCAGTAATGGTAGAGTGTTTGATAGAAGGAAAGATGAAATGATTTTATACCAAGATGTGAAGTCTATCCTGCAACTAATCCAGGCTAAAGGGATTCAAATAGCTGCTGCTTCAAGGTATCTTATCTTATGGTATTATAGCGAATAATAACGATAATAAGAAGAATCATTATTCATCCAATTAAATAAAGAAATTTGTTGAATGGTTACCACGGATTAGCGCCCTAATGCCCTAGTATTGAAAAGCAGGAGGAAACCGAAGTACCCGGGGAAAACCTGCATTGTTTGGCAGGGTCAAACTGAGCATCACCCTTCTTACATACAGACATGGTTAAATTTTAATTTTACCCAGCCAACACCTGGCGGGTTCGAACCCAGACTGTAGGGGTAAGAAGCGTATGAGCTAACCACTTGACCACTGACAACCCATAATTGGAGACTGTTGTAATAATATAGTGATATTATTATTATTATTATTATTAGACTTTATTTAATCTCGATAGACTGTTGAGCCAGTGGCTCTTCTCACACAGTGTCGAGAAAAACATGAAAATATATACAATATATACATTAAATACTGCACACATCAAATGAGGACAAAACAAGCAAAAATATAATAGGTACAATAACAAAATAGACGAACATCAACAATACACTACTGAAATTATGAATCACTTGAAATTGAAAAATGATATTTACATTTGCTTTTAAAAGCCTGCAGTAAGGGACATGATTTTAAGTCAAGTGGCAAACTGTTCATTATTTTTACACCACTGTAGGTAAAACTTTTCTTTAAAAACTTGGTTCTATGTTTTGAAATGTATAAATCTTCCCTGGCAGCAGATCTAGTATTCCGACTATGAACATTGTGTATCCTTTTAAAAACATTCAAATAATCCGGTGCTAAATTGTTTTGTACTTTATACATTAAAATTGACTCATTATATAAAACCCGTTTTCTGAATGGTGTCCAATGCAATGTACGGAATAAAACATCACTAGAAGTGTTATAATCACAATCTAAAGTATTTATTATCAGAACTATGTATACTGTTCTAGTTGATAACAATCACATATATTACTTTGGAAAATGTGCTATTGGCTAACCAAGATAGACAAACTGTGGAAAATGTGCTATCGGCTAACTAAGATAGATAGAAACTAAACCTATTGTTGCATGTGGTAGATTACACAAGTGGGTGACAGCAGTGCCTTGGCTATGTGCATACAATCACCCTGTAATCAAGATAATGCAAACACTGAATGAGAGTGACGATGTGTGGTGAATAGAGGAAAACTTGCTATCAGAAATGCCACCGTACTTTGAGTGTAATCACATCAATTAATAGTTTATATCAACGTGTATCAACAATAGTTTTACTTTTTGTATGTGTGTTAGCATGCCGATAGTTGATCTTCCATTGTTGTATGTTCTTTTTGAATATTTTTTTATAGAACAGAAACTCCTCCTGAAGCCAAAACATTATTAAAGTTGTTCGATATTGACCAGTATTTTAACTACAAAGAAATCTACCCTGGCTGTAAGAAAACACATTTTGGAAAGTAAGTTGTTTTCCTTGTCTTTCATTTGAAGATAAACAAAAAAGTTTTCAAATGAAATAACATTTTAATGAACTAGTCATAATGTTGCAGGGTCTTTTTTTGATAAAATTTGATACTATTAGTTTGTAGCTTTGTCAGAGTTTTTTGCATTTGACAGCTAAGCAGGTGCCACCAAACCAGAAAGACCAAGCACCATGTTTTTTTACATCTCACACAACATGGTTTTTTTGTTATGAATGACACATACAAAATACAGACACTAGCCCCATCTACACGGCACTAAAAATCCTACCTGAGGTAGGATTCGGGATAGTTTGAAGCCTGTGTAGACGCAAACGCGTCCTGAAACCGTCCTGAAACTGTCCTGACTTAGGACACCTTTGAGAGGTTTCCTGAAACCCTCCTAACTTCGTCCTATGTACTGTCAGGACGGAATGCGCGACATCTACGCCGCAACCTTCATATGTGCAGACACAAACCTATTCTACCTCAGGTAGGACTTGGGACTGCCTCGGGTAGGACGACCTACGTGTAGATGGGGCTAATATGTTGAAGATCATGACGCTCTCCTTTGGTGGTGCGCCCCCAACGGCGAATGCAATAGCTGTTACCAGGGATATTGTTACCATCGCTTCTATTTCCTCTTTCATCGCTGTATTTTAATAATAAAACTACAGTGGATTAATTATTCCAATTAATGTTGGAAACTTAAGACCAACAACAAATTTTCATGACGTCACATTTTGTTTACATGCATACCCAACTATAACCATTTCTAGACTAATCACTACCAGACTACACAGGAATACCATACAGGGAAAATGAAAACAACCACTACATGTAATATATTGTTACACAGTACACATTTTATTAACCAAAATTGGTGTACAAGTACTGAAATGTTGACAGCATGTAAAAAAGTATCTACCTATGCAGATTTGAATATATTATCTAGTTGAGGTGGTATATACAGTTCATAATAAATATCATAACAATGAAAATATATACAATAATGTATACTTGAGTTGGCACATAATCTCCCTTGCTTGTTTGAAATATCAATATATGTGAGTTTCATTCAGTACACTTCAAATTCTGTTTTCTCTATATACGACATCATGCAGACAACTCATTCTTCCTTGATATTGTTAATTTGTACACTAAAACTAGCAAACTTTAACTTGGTCTAGCTGGCTCACACAACTCGTGCACGGTATGGTTATGCTATGACTGTATAGTCCTGCTTGGTGCTGAGCAAAACGCGTGCACCGTCTGCAAGTAGCGAAACGCGTGCACTGTCTGCAAGCAGGACCAGGTATGGTAACACTAAGTTGAAGATCATGACACTCTCCTTTGGTGGTGCGCCCCGAACGGCGAATGCAATAGATGTTGCAAGGGATATTGTTACAATCGGTTCTATTTCCTCTGTCATCGCTGTATTTTAATAATAAAACTACAGTGGATTATTCCAGTTAAATATGGAAACTTAAGACCAATAACAAATTTTCATGACGTCACATTTTGTTTATATGCATACCCAACTATAACCATTTCTAGACTAATCACTTACAGACTACACAGGAATACCATACAGGGAAAATGAAAACAACTTCTACATGTAATATATTGTTACACAGTACACATTTTATTAACCAAAATTGGTGTACAAGTACTGAAATGTTGACAGTATATAAAAAAAGTATCTACCTATGCAGATTTAAATATATTATCATAATTGAGTGTTAGGTATGGTCTAACAAAATAAATTGTTTGGTTCTGGTTACCCAACCTCAACTAATTTTTCAATACCGACCTGCAAATTTAACGTATTCGAGAAAAAAAATAAAATCGCAAAAATTGTGAAGTCTTGCAAGAAATAGTGGATGCAGAAACTGACATCAACTTAAAAAAAACAATATAAAACTGTTGTTCCAATCTGTAATGGCTGTACATCTGATGGGAAGAAACCAAAAACACAGAGACCATATGGAAAACAACGGAAAAAACACCTATTCTAAAATTGAGCATAAGCGGAACCACACAATTTTTTTGTTAGGCCGAATAAATGTATGTACAAAATACTAACAATAGTGTAATTTTGCACTTCGGATTAATGTCACACAACTCGTGCACGGTATGATTATGCTATGGTTGTATAGTCCTGCTTGGTGCTGAGCGAAACGCCTGCACCGTCTGCAAGTAGCGAAACGCCTGCACCGTCTGCAAGCAGGACCAGATATGATAACACTATGTTGAAGATCATGACACTCTCCTTTGGTGGTGCGCCCCCAACGGCGAATGCAATAGCTGTTACCAGGGATATTGTTACCATCGCTTCTATTTCCTCTTTCATCGCTGTATTTTAATAATAAAACTACAGTGGATTATTCCAATTAATGTTGGAAACTTAAGACCAACAACAAATTTTCATGACGTCACATTTTGTTTATATGCATACCCAACTATAACCATTTCTAGACTAATCACTACCAGACTACACAGGAATACCATACAGGGAAAATGAAAACAACTTCTACATGTAATATATTGTTACACAGTACACATATTATTAACCAAAATTGGTGTACAAGTACTGAAATGTTGACAGCATATAAAAAGTATCTACCTATGCAGATTTGAATATATTATCATAATTGAGTGTTAGGTATGACCTAACAAAAAAAATTGTTTGGTTCTGGTTACCCGACCTCAACTAGTTTTTCAATACCGACCTGAAAATTTAACATATTCAAGAAAAAAAAATGAAATCGTGAAAATTGTGAAGTCTTGCAAGAAAAAGTGGATGCGGAACCAGACATCAACTTAAAAAGACAATATAAAACTGTTCTTCCAATTTGCAATGGCTGTACATCTGATGGGAAGAAACCAATAACACAGACACCACACAATATTTTTGTTAGGCCAAATAACTGTATGTACAAAATACTAATAATACATCTGTTGCAGACCTCACTGTATGTGTGTGAATCCCCATCTGAATAATAATAAGATAACCGAGTGTGGGAGGTGAAAGTGTAATATTGCACTTCAGATTAATGTCATTTCTATGGGTTTATGTGCATACACAGACATGCACCAGTCTCTGGGGAGATTTTTTTGTCTCATATTCTTCAAATGTTTTGAGTATGTTATCCAGTTTTGAAAAATGTCCAACTTTTTTTCAGTTACTAGTAGTCTCCCATGCATTAAGGTATTCACCCAACTGTTTGCAATCACCATTCAGGTCACCATCTAACACAGAAACACATGTGTGTTTAAAAAAATCTTTATTCAAATTAAGAGAGAAAAAAGCCTGGCGACTTGAGCAAGTCTAGTGCATGCAGTGAGATTTACAATAGGTATATATATACCCAGGTTGGTCATGAATTTCACATACTAATGGCCCCTCCTGGGCCCTAAGATGGAAAAAGTGCGACATGTAAATGTCATTCGAAGGAAAGATACAGATATAAAAATTCCAAGCTCTAGTTGATATAATGATGAGATGAAACATTCGTTTCCTTACAATCTCTTTCACTGAACTGTTAATAACACGGCTGAGTCAGCATCAATATATCTCAGATAATGTTAATAACGTTTCCCTAACATGTATCAACTGCATCTTGTTGAAAAACCATGAGGGTTTTTTAGCACAACTGAACTTGTTCAGTAGTGCTATAGGGATCGCCCGGCGTCTGTCTGTCTGTGTGTGTGTGTGTGTGTGTGTGTGTGTGTGTGTGTGGATGTGTGTGTGTGTGTAAACAACTTAAAGTCAAAAACCGTTGAACCGATTGCCACGATATTTGGTGGGTCCATTACTTTGGGTGTCTAGTTGGGAAATTGTTCAAATCAAAATGATCGCATCACAGGTGTGTGATTTGGGTCAAAAAATGTGATTTTTGGTCAAAAAACTTAAACTCAGAAACTACTGGGCAGATTGGTGCGAAATTTGGTGGGAACATTCTTAAGGGGGTGTAAAGTAAGATTTGTTCATGACGGGATGATTCCATCAGTGATATGCAAATTAGGGCTAAAAATGTGTCTTTTTGGTTAAAAATCTATAATTCTAAAACTACTGAGCAGATTGGGCTGAAATTTAATGGGAATGTATCTAGGGATATATGGACGAAGAAATATTAAGCATACCATGATTCCATGAGTGATATGCAAATTAGGTGTAAAAATGTTCATTTTTGGTCAAAAACTTATATCTCAAAAAGTACTTGGTCAATTAGTCTGAAACTTGGCGAGATGTTTCTGAAACTGTTATTCTGCAGATTTTCTTAAAAACATTTTGACAAAATTGGCCCTAGCGACCATGACCACGCCCTTTAGCAACAACCAAATGGCAGTATATTTTGGTCAAATAACATCATCTGGTAAGCAAGTGAGTAAACATTCAAAAAATGTATGCAAATACCCTAGCAACCATGACCACGCCCATAGCAACAGCCAAACGGTGGTGTATTTCACAAAGATAACAACAGGGTTTAATAGATAATTGAATAAACATCCAAAAAATGTATGTAAATTTGCATAGCAACAAGACCACGCCCATAACAACAGCCAAATAATCACGTATATTGCAAAGATAACAACAGGAATAGAAAGACAGATGAATAAACATTCAAAAAATGTATGCAAATACCCTAGTAACCATGACCACGCCCATAGCAACAGCCAAACGGTGGTGTATTTCACAAAGATAACAACAGGGTTTAATAGTCAATTGAATAAACATTCAAAAAATGTATGTAAATTTTCCTAGCAACAAGACCACGCCCATAGCAACAGCCAAATGATCACGTATATTGCAAAGACAATATCAGGAATTCATACACAAGTGAACAAAAACATACACAATGTATGCAAATATATCTAACAACATGACCACGCCCATAGCAACAGCCAAATGATAGCATTTATCGTAAAGATAGCAACATGGTTGGATAGGCAACTGGATAGTTATTCAGCAAATAAACACCTATTGTTAGCATAGACTAGCATATGGATAAACATTTTTAAAAACTACAGTTGTGCTACAACGCCATTGGTGGTATTTTTTTTATCAGCAAATGTTTACCTGCAGTGTATTGATCTAATTGAGTTGTTATCATGTCAAGCTTAAATTGATTTACAGTTTGCATTGTGTACACATTAAAGTGGCCATATGGATGAGGATTTGGTATTTGTTTTGATAACTTGATAAAATAATTTTATCACGGCTTCTACTTGAAACATTTATGTGAAAAAAACATATGCCAAATCCTTGTTTATAACTCAATAAATTGCAAAATCATAACAAAATTTCTAAATTGTTTTTATATTGTACGTACAAAAACAAACTATTTACAATTTCTTTTTTTTAGCTTTTTGCAATGTTTTGAGTTACAAACACAAGACTTTGTCAATGTTGTGTCACATTGATTTTTCGAGTAGGACACCATGATAAAATTGTTTTATTAATTAAAAATCCAAAATAAATACCAAATCCTCGTCCATATGGCCACTTTAACAGTGATATGCTTGAGAAGAATACAGGGAATGTTACTAGTGCACTATGTTCTATACAGTATATGATTATTTTGTAAGTATAGCCAAATGCTGATAGTATAACCACAAGTTGAAATGACAATGCATTCTGAGACATGGTGAATTTTGTTGTTGCGAGTCAAAATACCATTTCTTGTGAGTCACTACATAGTAAGAGATAGGGGAACACTAAATTTTGGTGCGTCATTAGAAATTGTGTGCGTCAGTGGTGCATCAAATTGGCTTAGAGGGCACACTGCTCACAGGTAATATAACGGTAAGTCATACTATCAAATTTGAACTATACTATGTCACATGGATATGATACACTTATACACAGAGGTAATCAGTAAATAGTTGACAGTTCAATGAGAAAGGTTGTAACTATGTGTCCTATTCAAATAAATCATTAGCATATACCACAGCCTGTTTTACGACACTGTCCAAGACGCATCGCCAAGAGGCAATGATTTTGCAGTGTCACAGAAGAAATAAGACTGTAAGATAGATCATATTGTTACGCCCTCTCAAGGGGTTGACCAATGTATGAGGGCGCCCTCTCATGGCATACCTTACAGACTTGGAAGAAATAACAGCTCTGATTTGTGAGAATGAAAGAAATGACTGCCAAGGTACCGGTAACAATAATGTTATTTTATTTTTCATATAGAAACCTCATTAGTCAGTGAAATGGAAGACAAAATCCAAATTTAACACATCGTCATATATCTTGTAATATTGCCTGTTGTGTTTACTTTTTTTAGTAAATCTGTACAAATTCAAATTACTGATGGTTAACGCTTGATAGTTTTTGTACATGACCTTTGACATAATGCAAAGTTGAAAGGTCATAGACGCCATTTGGCTACGATTGTCAATACACTAGGAGTTTGTGCAGGAACTTCGGCTTATATTTCATATATTTTAATACTCAAAAATTTTAGCTGAAGACAATACTTTTACAGTTTGGCTACATTTTTATATAGCAGATGAAAACATTTGATTATAGTACATTGTGTATACTTATAGTGGCATATGGATGACGATTGGATATTCAGTTTTGATTATCAAATTATAAGACAATTTTATCATGGCATCCTACTTGAAAAATCAATGTGAAACAACATAGACCAAGTCCTTGTTTGTAACTCAATATAATGTAAATAGCTATAAAAAATGTGTAAAAAAAGTTTGTACGTACAATAACAAATACTTTTACACACTTATCAGTCTTTTTAATTATTGAGTTACAAACAAGGCTTTGGCATATGTTGTTTCACATTGATTTTTTTCAAGTAGGAAGCCATGATAACGTTGTTTCAAAAATTAAAAATCCAAAATAAATATCCAATCCTCATCCATATGGCCACTTTAAAAGTCACAATATGTAAGTTAATGCATTGATTCACACCTGATAACATAAATCTGTCTTTATTTTACCTTTACTTATTTACAAAAATGCACCATTAAAAGTGTGTGTATTTGAATCTGGAAACACTGACTACAACATTGTTGAGAGGACAATATTTGTAGAGAAAGTAGAAAGACGTGTGTTTCAAAGTGTGCTACGATGAAAATTGAAAAATTCATTTTTGTTCACTAAAGATTATGTGCCTAAGGGATGATTGCACAATGTTGCACAAGCTCAATAAATGAACTTTATTCGTTTAGGACAAAACCCCTTTCTTCCCTCCCCTAACAGAACATTCACAAGTGCGACACTGTCATGTTTATATATGATGTAAACCACAATGACAACTGTAGCGGTCACACTACTACGATCGATGCAATGTAAAACATGATGGCAAACACTTTAAAATACTACTGGAAATGTTCAAACCCAACAATGTATCTCACATTAGAAGTCAATTGTAAAAATATAGATATCAACATGTCGGTAGTAAATACAGAACCTGTTTTCAAAATTTGGTTCGAAGTGCAAAAATGAAGTTCAACAATCGTATTGGTGCCAGAATCCTCTAAACGAAAAAAGTTTGTTTATTGAGCTTGTGTGACATTGTGCGATCGTTCCTAAGTATCAAGGTACAGTAGCATTGAGTTGCATTTCCTACTAATACCAGTGGTATTAGCTATTGTTATGGTGATAACTTGACGATGTGTATCATACCACTGTATTTACATCTTTTTTCACATATACAACTACTGACATCAGATGGTGGACGAACTGAACCTCTTATAAACAAGGAAAGTAAACAAATGAATTGGATTAATAACCTTGGTTGAGAATGTTGGAATAACAGAGACTTGTATTACACACCATGGTTTGAAAAGAACAGTTTAATGGCCTCTTTATGTGTACATGAAATGCCATGAGAACTGTACATTTGTTTGTGAACTCAGCTAATAGGTAAAGTGGCCATAAAACTGTTCTTATCAAATGATGGAATGTAATACAAGTCTCTGTACTTCAAGCATGCTGTGCCAAGTGTTATCATTTGTTTACTTTCCCTGTTTGTAACAGGTTCTGTTTGTCTGTGGTCTGATGTCAGTAGTTGTACATCTGCATTCATATTCAAACCAGGTCACAGTGGTTGCAGTGACAAATATTTCAATCTAGCAATGATGTTGTACAAACACAAACGACGCACTGTACAATATTTTACTCACAACTCTCTCTGATTTATACAAATCTCACCTGTGTACAGGATTTTGTAAAAACATTTTTGCCATTTTCAAAACGTAGATTGACACTGATGAGTTTCTGAATACATATTTTCATTGGTTCTGGTATCAATGATTTATTGTAGAAGTAGCAATTTTAGAAATTTGTCAACAGATTTTCTTGAAAGATATGCAAAATATTTTCTATGAAACTAAGGAAAATATATGCACCTGTTATGACTTTGCCAAAGATATAGATTTATTTGAATAGGTATGACAAAAGAACTTTACATATTAAAACTCATCATACACACTGTCTACCCAAGTTAGTGATACTTTGACATTGAAAAGTGTTTTATTCACAGTACATGTTTCATTTAGTTGTTAGCACATTTTATGCATAATTTAGAACTTTATTTTTGATTCCTAGACGCACTTTTGTTGCATATTGATTAAATGTAATTACGATGCTTAAAATGTTGACAAATATGGGTTATTGATGATGTTATAAAATAAGGAACTTCCAAGCATACCAATCAGAGAGAGTTGTGGGTAAGATAGTGTACAGTGCGACGTGAAATGTTAGTAAATGATAAAAAAAATGCTTTGAAGAGTATAAAGTTGACAAAATCACTGATAATTTACAATAATAGTAAGTTTATAAAAAAAATAACATTCCAAAATGTGACACAAGTCTCGCTATGAAACCAGAGTAATTTTTCCCTCTCACTAAAAAAGAGAATGTTACATTATTTACAGATGCCATGATGGAATAATTCCACTAAAGGTAATATCTAATCAATATTTACTATCAATATTTTTGCTAAAGTGGTCATATGGATGAGGATTGGGTATTTATTTTGGATTTTTAATTTATAAAACAATTTTATCATGGCTTCCTACTTGAAAATCAATGTGAATCAACACTGACAAAGTCTGTATTTGTAACTTAATACAGAGCAAAAAGGTTTATTTTTTAAATGTGTAAAAATATTCATTATTGTACGTACACATTAATTAATGAGTTGCAAACAAGGACTTTGTTAATGTTGTTTCACAGTGATTTTCCAAGTAGGAAGCCATAAAAATCCGAAATAAATACCCCCAATCTTCATCCATATGGTGACTTTTAAGGGTGGTAAGCAGGTAAAATCTATCGGAGGTTCCCCTCATTTTACCAGAGATCGCAAACAAAATTAAGGTAGATTGTATGGAAACTTTACAACTTTTACAATTTCCACATTTCTGTTATTGGGGTTCCCTAACCTTAGCAAAAAACACTGACTATAAAGTATAAACTTAAAGTTAGATATTTTTAAGAAATTTTTGCGATTGAAAGGTGTTCACCAGTTCCTATAGTCTAATTTTTGCACGTTACTAAGCCCAGTACAATGGTCAAGAAATTTCACCTTCATATTTTGTCTTTGGTGAAAATTTCCATGTTTACAACATAGTGGATAGGTAATACGTTTTTGTAATCTTATACGAGTTTAGTAACTCTCTGTGTTTGTTGAGACAGGAAGCTATTTTCTATGCAGACTGCACTGAGAACAAGTCAACCCAAGACTATGGATGATTACTAATACATCCGTGTCAAGACAAAAAATTACATCATACTTGAAAGTTTTAAGTAGAGAGAAAAAAGAAAGAAAAAGCTTTCACCAGAATACATACTCCTTGTCTATGAGATAGAGAAATAAATATCTATTTTAGCCACATACAAAGCAAGGGTTAGTTCAAAATACAAAAACAGTACATCTGCTTTATTCATCATTTTCATGTACTATTTTAAGATGTCCACTTCACTTGTTTGGGTAGATACAACTAACATTTGTTCTCAGTACAGCCTGTTTGTAAATAGCTTCCTGTCCAAACATAAACAAGACTTTGTTCTCAATTATACTCCCACTGTGTACAGACAGTAAAATTGCTGCTAACCATCTACTGCTACTAGAACAGCAACTGAGGCAATAAAGTGTTGCCATTTCATTGTATTATCCTGAGGGCTGTTATGTAGCAATTATTTCCTGAAACTGAAAGCCAACAGAAATAGCTGCTACATTAATTCTTGTTTAGAATTCATAGATAGAAATCTACAAATGTATTTCAAAATTTGTTTTACCATGTAACTAAAATGCAGAGACAATAGATATATGTAAGTATTGATGGGTGCTTACTTTGATTCTTTTTGTTAAACTGTATGTTATTCTTGTAATTTCAGTTGTAATGGATGGTAGAGCATACACATATGAAACACTTGACTTGGCAGGTTGTAATGCCATGTTAAATAGTAACGATGTGAGTGAATATCTCAAGATATCCCCCAATGGTTTAGAGGTAAGTAAGAATAACAATTCTCATCAGACAGAGTGTATTTTCCTAGTGACGCAATGAAAACTTGTCTCATGGTGGCACATGTTGTACCTTTGCAGCAATGAATAGGTCTGTGGTTTTATGATGATGAATATACTGTAATGTCACAATAACTGTAACTTTCTCTTATTCTTCATCACATGAAAAATACACCCAACTTTTTGGAAACAATTCAAGCTGTCTTACTACTTGCTGTATATACATTACCGTACCGGATGTTATCAGCTGTACATTCTGTGTTGATGTGTTCGCTGTACATTGTGTGTTGATTTCTTTGGTACATCTTACATATTACAGGCACGATGCGATGCTTCGTCATTTGAGAGTGTCCGCTGTACATTCTGTGTTGATTCTGGAGTCTGGTATTATGAAGTAACCATTATTACACCCGGTGTTATGCAAATTGGATGGGCAACAAAAGACAGCAAATTTCTTAATCATGTGAGTGTGTAACAGTTGTTTCCATAGTAACATAGGATTATTCTTTTGATCAGTTTTTTTTCTATAGCTCTGCCAGACAAGTTTTTCATACCTAAATACCTAAACTTAAACTTAACCTGAACTAAACTTAACTAAACTAAATGGTAAATTAGTGGACAGTGATATCTCTCTGCACTTAATGTCATAGATATATTCAATAATTCCTTGATAATTTCATATCGTTTACCGCCCTCTACAGGAAGGATATGGTATAGGTGATGATGAGTTTTCTCTCTCCTATGATGGATGTAGACAACTGTTCTGGTACAATGCTAAAAGTAGAGCACATTCACATCCAACGTGGCAGCCAGGTATGACAATGTCTGTCTGTCTGTCTGTCTGTCTGTCTGTCTGTCTGTCTGTCTGTCCGTCTGTCCATCTGTTCATGTCTACATTTGTACGGCTGTTGGCATAGTATGTATGTGTGTGTATGCATATGTGTGTGTGTGTGTGCCTTTATGTCTGTTTGCTTGCACATGTATGTATGTATGTATGTATGTATGTATGTATGTATGTATGTGAGTGTGTGCATGCGTGCGTGCATGTGCATGCATGTGCATGCATGTGTGTACGCGTGTGTGCATGTGCATGTATATGTATATTTGTTTGCAAATGAAGAAAGTTACAACTGTAGATTTATTTTTGTTGTAGGAGATGTGGTTGGATTTCTTCTTGATTTAGAGAAACAAGAAATGATATTTTCATTAAATGGGAACACTTTGCCACCTGAGAATCAAGTCTTTGAATCAGCTGGGTAAGAGAAATTTCATTTGTATTGCAAGTGGTAGGACTGTAAGAACAGAATAGAATTACAACATTTGACACAGTGCACAATCAGAGGCAGTGAATGATCTCCATTGAAATTCTGTCATTATCATGACATTTGAATACATTGCATACATGAATACTAAGTGGCCAGACATTTTACACTAGATTTTGTTTTACATATATTTCATGTGTGTATCTTTCAAGGAATATACACTCATCTCAGATTCCAGCTGATGTTTCCAATTTTGCATGTTTGCATGAAGTTGGAGTCTGTAATGGAAAAAGTCTTTCACAAATCTCTACTTGAAGACAAAGTGATGAACGCAGAGACCCTATTGAATAACTTAAAGTTGAAAATTGCTTAAACCAATCATACACAGCAAGAATAACAAAGTATTTCCAAAAACTATCGATCGAATAGAACCTTTAGCCTGTCTTGTTTAGTACTTGTTTACTTATTCATATATAGCATATGTGTTCAAACCAGAGAGTTGTGTATTTTAGATACTAGATACTAAGCTAACAAGACATTTCTGTTTTGATTGCAGTATTGGCTTCTTTGCAGCAGCTAGTTTTATGTCCTTTCAACAGTGTGAATTTAATTTTGGTATGATGCCTTATAAATTCCCACCATCACAGAAATTTAACAGTTTTAATGATCATGCATTACTAGGTGATGAAGACAGGGTTATTCTACCAAGGTAAGTACTTCCTGGGTCAACTTTGAATCTATTTAACAAAGTAAGTACTTCCTGGGTCAACTTTGAATCTATTTAACAAAGTAAGTACTTCCTGCACCAAATTTGAACCCATTTCGATACATTTTGCTGAGTGTTATGTTGTTATTGCTCAGTAATCGACTCAACTTAATTCCGATGTAATCCAACTCCCGGCAAAGTGGTTTGGGTGAGATGGACTTGAACTTGTCATTTGTATAGTATATGTCACTTGTCTGTTTGTCAGCAAGCTCAGCACACAGTCAGAGAGGAGAAATAGATATTCCAATGTTCCTGATCCTTACCAGTATATACACAAGAATTATAATTCCTGACAAAAGAAATTCTTATTTACTGCACAACACTTTCGAAAATTCCTACAATGTTATGACTGAAAAGCCAAGTAAACAACTCCTAGACTGTAGCTGTGATTTGCTGTGATTTGATGTCTATATGTCACAACATGTTGATACGACAGTGATAAGCTATTGAATGTCTGTTTGTTTTGGTAGGACAGCTCTCTGAAAGCTAGTTCCATAAACCTGCAGTGTACAGTTTTAGGACTTCCACTGTTTACACTATCTTGATCACAGGATGATTAGAATTGCACAACAGAGGAACCACTATCAGCCACTTGTGTAATCTACCACATCAAACAACAATACTTTTAGTTTATATCTATCTTAGTAAACTGAAGCCTCGGCTACCAGAGTCGTATTTCAGAGTTGGGAGTTTTGTATGTTCTTTCAATTTGACCATTTGTTTATTTGGTACAATGTATAAGTACTGATTTTATGTTATATTTGTTTGCTCTATCATTACCACCTTACAGGCACAAGAAGCTAGCCTTGTTACGGCATATCAGTGTGAGTGAAGGTGCCTGCAATCTCTGTTTTGACAAAATGGCAAATACAATGTTAAAACCATGTGAGCACAAGTAAGTAGTATCAGTTTTATCGTATTTCCAAATTTTGCTACTTCAATTACTCTCAAAGATTTTACTTGTGTCCTACGTAGAAAAAAACATTGTCAATATTCTTTTGTAATAACAAGCATTGTGAGTCAACTTTGAAAATTACAAAAGTTGTCTACCCATACACTTTATTTATATCTGTATTATATGAAATACCAAGTGAATTGAACACTGGTGGGGAAGGAGACTTAATGTGAAATGGGCCATAGAAATAAACTTTTACTGTTAATCTGTTCAAGAAATGTCCAACCCATAGTTAAAATTAAGAGTTGGGGTCACCTTACAAGTACATGTAGATACAATAGAGGTCAAAATGATGTAAAAAATTGCCATTTTAAAACCCAATATGGCCACCAAATCCAATATGGCCACCAAATACTGCATTAACTATATGGGAAATTATTATTGTCAATCCCATTGAAAACAAGACAAGAGACAGACCTCAAAATTTCTTTTATTATTTCAAAAATACCACAAGCAAGTTTTCTGATGACAAATATTGGGGAAATGTTAAAAATCTTTATGTGAAATTCATCTCTGAGGCATATTGTACCTTAAGTTGCTTTAAATGAAATTCAAATGACCAGTATGAAAGGAATAGACACAACTGTGATTTTCAAGATAAACTCAATTGATTCGACCCCTGTTTTATAAACAATTACACTCTTTGGAAAGTCCAATTCAAACAATCAACGCCAAGTGATCTGATAACAGGAGGTTGTAAAATATAACACCGATATGTAGACTGAGTGAAGTTGACCTTACTAGAAACACTATTTTTAATAGACAATCTTACAATACAATGGATTGAACCTTAGACTGAGATTGAATACAAGACATCTATTTTACGACCTCCTGTTATCAGATACCACACTTAGTTGAATTGTACTTTCCAAAAGAGTGTAATTGTTTATATACAGGAGTTTATCTTGAAAATCACAGTTGTGTCTATTCCATTCATGCTGGTCATTTGAATATCATATATAGCCTTAATAATATATAGTTTTTATTGCATTTCCAGGCCTCCGGCCCATTTGCAAGGAGGTTACAAAAATTCAAAGTCAGATCATGACTTTCAGTTACAGAGTGCGTGAAATCAAGGGATCTACATTACAGTGAAATCAAAGCACAGTTACATACAAACATACAGAGGTACGGTAAAGTTATAAAAAATCAGAATCAACACTTAACTTGAAGACAAAATTTCTTTACGTCTCTGAAAAGCCTTATAGATATAACTTGATAGTTTTCTAAGGACAGCATCATCTTTTGAATTTACAATAAATTTACATAGGTTAGGAAACAGTATGAAATTCTCTGGAATAAATTTCAATCTCAAATCATTATAAAGGAAGCATTCAAACAAAAAATGGTACTCGTCTTCAATCATATTTCTTTTACAAATTTGACAAAATCTAGCCATACTTTCTATACCCTCATGTCTACCTATTTCAATAGCTAAAGGCAAACATGCACACCGAAAACATGCCATAATCTGTCGTACTTTAAAATCACAGTTCAAAAACAAATATTTCTCGGGTTCAAGTAAACTCTTAAAATTTACATATGTACGCAATTTAGGTTTAGACTGTATATGAGTCCACCATAATTGTTTCGAAATGTCTTGTGCTCTTGCTACAAATTCGCTAATAAAGGTATCCTTATTTCCTACTTCTTGACAAAGCCATACGTGTCCAAACCCATAAGAATATAAAATATTTTTAACAGAGGATACCCAGTTGTGTCTACCCATTAGATCTAAATTATATAACATAAGATACGCTTGACGAGGCAATCGATGGGGAGGTAGCTCGATTAATTTAAGCCAAAAATTAACACAACGTTTAAGTGACCATACGAAAACTGGTACGCGTCCACACTCTCCTACAACTGCCTCGTTAGTCGCACTCGGTGGTAAGCCCAGAAAGACCCTACACCATCTACGCTGAAGACGTTCAATAATATCATAACACTGATAGCCCCATATTTCAGAGCCGTACAGGATAATGGGTTTGATCATTGTATCAAACAGCATGAAATGTATGTCAAAAGGGAAACCGCCAATTCTTTTACTTGCAATTAACAAAATATTCAGAGCTTTGTTTGCTTGCTCAGCTAAAGTAGCAACGGCCTTGCCCCAAGTATTTCTGGAGGAGAGAAGTAGACCTAAATATTTGTAATAGCTTACAACATCAATAATTTGCCCATTCAAAACCCATTTTTCCGATTTGGCTCTATGTCTCCCTTTCTGAAAATCATAATTTTCGTTTTGTCCATATTTACCTTCATTTCCCATTTTTCACAAAATTGACCTAAAATATTGATAAGTCTTTGCAAGTATACAACTGTATCCGCAAAAATAACAACATCATCTGCATATAACAATGAGAAAAGGTCATGCAAATCCTGTGTTCATTGAATGCCAATAGAATCAGAATTAATTAACATATTATTTAGTTCCTCTATAAAAAATGTAAATAAAATTGGGCTGAGCATACAGCCCTGTCTAACACCAACTGGACAATCAAAAGATCTCGACGCAATTTCACCTGCCTTAATACAAGACTTTACACTTGAGTACATTGAACGTAAAATGGAAAACATATTGCCATCAACACCAAGAACAGAAAGCTTATACAGTAATAAAGAATGGTTTTCCTTATCAAAGGCTTTAGAAAAGTCAACAAATAAACAATAGAATTTGCCTTTTCTGACACTTAAATATTTTTGAGTTACGGCATGCAAACCAAAAATGTTGTCTACAGTGCTATGATTCTTACGAAAACCAGCCTGACAATCGGAAATAATATTGTTACTGTCAGCCCAATTTGATAGCATAGAGTTTAAGATAGACGTGAAAATCTTCCCAAGAACATTCAATAGTGATATGCCCCTATAGTTGTTTACGTCATTCTTGTCTCCTTTCTTAAACAATGGAATGATGACCCCTCGTGACCATGTATCTGGGAAATTTCCCGATTCAAAAATTGAATTGAATAAGACAGAAAGAAAAGGCATAATAATATCTACAGAGTATTTGTAAAATTCACCAGGTAATCCATCAGGACCAGGAGCCTTTCCAGATTTCAAACTTTTCAAACTTGCCAATATTTCATTTTCTGTGATCGGAGCATTTAGATCATTGTCATCTTCAACTGGAGTAAATAACGAATCCAAATTCTTTAAGGTATCATCAACTGACTGTAGAAAATCTTTATCACCACGCTCTGAATCCCCACATTGCTGATAAAGATTACAAAAATACTCGTACCACTCATATAAGCTTATATCATTTGAAGCATAACTTTTACGTTTGATAAAAGAGTTCAGAATTTCCCAAATATTTGAAGAACCAACTTTCGTAGCTTGCCTGAGTTTCTCCCTCACAACATTCTGATAAATTTGTTTCTTTTCTCTGCACGTAAACTTCCATTTTCATCCTTCCCAATTCTGCCGTTCAAAACATGAATATTAAATTTCTTACATAAATCAATCAAAGCCTTACCAGCAGGTGTTATAGCCTTGTCTTTAGACATGCGAGCTTTACAAAAATCGTCAGACACATACTGTACATTATCTAATGCAGGAATGTGATCAGTTGCATCGTCGATTATATAATCGTTCAATTGACCAATCCTTGCGTTAAAATCTCCTGCTAAGATTATACATTTGTCTAAATTTACACCCAGCACATCTGTTAGATGGTCACTCAACTTTTCAATCTCATCTGTAGAGTTTTGCGGCCGAAAATAGCAGCAACCCAATATGATGTCCTTGTCAATATTCAATAAACTTTTGTCGAAAGTGAGAAAGACGCAATTTTCTAACGACTTGTCATCAACCTTCAAAATCTTATCTACCAGAACCTGTCTAACATAAATAGTAACACCGCCACTAAGACGTCCCCTATCTGACTTTCTAATTGCTGGAAAAGAAAAGGCTCGATAGCCATGTAAAAAACTAATTTCGTTTTCCTTACAAAATGTTTCCAAGACACAAACTATATCATACTCTTTACAAAAATTTACGACATCTTCGTTATTTTCATGTCTTTTCAAACCACGAACATTCCAGGTTAGCAATGACACTGAATTCGCGCACCGCTTGTTCGGACCTTGGCCACACCCCTACGAAGAAACCAAACTCCCATCAACTCCTCGGTGCTTAAATAATCGTTCCACTATCTCATCGGAAAATTCGTTTACTCGAAATTCTCGTTTACAGTCCGACTCTACAACAACAAGTTTATCATACTGTAGATAGGCTTTAACGCTTGGGTTGCCTTCTATCAGGGTTTGTCTATATCTTAGTAGCCTTGCACGTATATTGCGTACTCTCCTTGAAAAATCTTCCCCAATAGAGATACCGGTACCTTTTAATTTAAAGGCCTTGTGTAGAACTTGTTCTTTAATCTTGAAACTTCTGAAACCTGCAACAATAGGTTTAGAGCCTCTAACATGTGGTGCGTTGGTAATTCTGTGTACACGTTCAAATTCCACATCTCCGTCCACTTTCAGCTGGTCATGAATAATGTTTTTCACTTTTTCTTCCGAGTCCACCCACTTTTCATTTTCTCTGTCTTGTGGTACACCAAAAAACACCAGATTGTTACGTCTGCTTCTATTTCCTAATTCATCCTTATCTCTTTTGATGACATCAATAGACTTTTTCATATCGCGTAAAATCGAGGTCAACCAATTTTCAGACATTTCTCCCGAAACAGCCATATTGCCGTCTACTTTTTTTGCGTGGTAATTTTCAGCTGTAAAATTCTGTAGTTCAGATTAAAAAGCTTCAAGGCCAGCTAGTTTCTGAGTGTTTTCCGAAGTTTGTTCTCTTAATTCGGACAGGTCGTCTTCCACATTGTCTATTCTCGTTTGAAGCAACGTAAAGTTGGTTTTGAGATCTTTAGTTTCTTCTAAAATGGTGTCCAATTGTACGTGAAGAGTGGCAATATCCTCTTTTGTAGCTGCCTCTGAGCTTCTCAGTTTGGGAGGACCAGGGTTTTGTTCGACATTGCCGATGATGATAAGTAAACCAGCTAGACATACCTTGATGGCCAAAGACATCTGACAGTTAATGAGCGGGATACAAAGGGAAGCCATCTTGGGTAGCCTTAATAATAAATTTATTGTAAGCTTACACTGCCAATATTGTAAGTCCTTCAATCCTTGAAACATTTCAAAACTAATTAGCTGATTTACCTCTCTACTAGTTATTGATGGTACTATGTACAATGGTTTCTTTTTATACCCCAATGTAATGAGAAACTCCTCTGATTTAGATGGGGGCGGGGGGATTCCATCTCTGTCAGCAAAACTTGTGAAAACACCAACGTAATAAAATACTCAAAAGAGGAAAACAAAAAAAAACATATAAATGAAATTGTACATGTTCACACTCAGTTAATTTATACAAGCTTTTGTTTCTCCTCAGCATAAAGGTTTAATTCTTATTACTGAAATACCACCTAGGCAAGTCATTAAAAGTAACAATATTTGATTTCTAAGTTGACATTTTGACGTCCATTCTACACATGCATTACTATAGCTGTACTATAGCTGTACATGTCAACTTTGTTTTACTCCCTAGGAGCATGATATAAAATGATGTTACACAGGTACCAAGATTTGACTCAATATTATGATCTTTCTACAGGGGGCTGTGCATGGAATGTGCAATGCAAGTTGAGACATGTCCACTGTGCCGAACTTTCATAACAGTACGAGTACACAGTGGAACTTTCATAACAGTACGAGTACAGGAAGATGAGAAAGCGTCATAGCAGACAACATGTTTTTGTATGTACATGTACAAACTGTAATTTACATGGACACAGTATATCATAACAAGGGATATTGTTTTTTTTTGTTCTTTTGAATGCATTTACCATCAAGATAATATTTGTTGTACAATATTGAACCATAGTTTTAATACAATATGTACATGATTACTCTTCAGTATTCACTTGTATCAGAGGTCATAAAATCATGGGTTTTTTTAACACAGTGTTTGCCCCCCCCCCCCTTCCCGGGGGGTTATTTAGTTGAAATGCGCTATACTCTGGTGCCCATGTAGTATTTAGTCTAGAGGCTATCTGTGGCTTCAAATCTCTTTTCATGTCTAGCTCAATGAGGAGCTGAGGTGAAATTTCGTATTCAACTGAAGCCATCCACATATTCATTAACATCAAGTCTTTGTTAATGAATCACAGAATTCTGTCCAATGATAAGTTAGCGTTTATTGGGGGCAGATATGTAATGTCCAAATAGGGTACATCTGTCAGGTCAGAATGCTACTTATACATTGTTTACATCATTGTAACAGTTTGAGGTTTACTCATTTACATGAACAACTTTTGATTCATAGTTTCTCATTGAGCTAGATGGTGTGAAGAGATCTTAAGATTCAAAGTCATGGATAGAATCTAGACTACATAGCATACAGCTTTGAGACAAGGGTTTTAAGAGGGATAATGTGGGGTAATATTTTTGTCATCGAAGGTATGTAAAATAACTTAATTGTTAATCAGCAACAGGAGATAATAATGTTTGAGTGCCATCAACTTATGTTATGAAACGTGGGAAGGGATTGCTTCCGAAAAGTATGCTATAATACTAATCAGAAAAGGGGTGAGCTAATCCAGTGGTTGATGGTCCTGGACTACAGACCACTTCTTTTTAATAATGACAACCTTGACAACAATCAGAACCACTAGATTGGCTGTAGGATCACTGAATTTTTGTAGTTACCTGTCTGGGGAACACCAGATTACAAATGGATTTGTTACCCCTGAATCAGTTTGTGCAACCCCTTCCCGGGTGACAATATGCTTCCAAATAGCACCCTCTAGTGGCCAAACTATACAATCTTTTGTTTTTCAATAATCAAAGCATAGTCAACACAGAGACTTATTCCAAGATAACTGGTTATGACTATGCCTAACCAAATGCCACAGCTTAGCTGGTTATTTTTACAAATTTAGAATTATGTGGTCAAGCAAAGAAACAGAATTTAATGTTGATATTACTGGCATTGCAGATGGCTAGAACTTATCAGACTTGTATATGTAGGGCATTTTGTGTAAGTGAAATTTTGTGTACACTGATGAAAAAAAAAAACGTCATTCAGAAAACTTTCGTGCAATGTTCTTATTTTCATGCAGGAAAATCTTTTCAGTGTTTCAGTGATTGTTAATACCCATAGATGAATAATTCTATGTTTATGTTTATACCATTTACATACAAATGTTTTGGTTTTTTTAGACCAGAAAGTTTGTTAGTCAGAGTTTAGAGAGAGTTTTGTCACTAATTCTCTAGTAAACAAGCATGTATAGGAAATTTAAATATGACATGAACTTTAGACTGTAAGATACGTCGTGATGTTTCACCCTCACTGGCCTCCTCTAACAGTAGGTGGAAGGGGTTGGTCGATGTGTGAGGGCGCCCTGTCACGGCGTACCTTACAAACTACATGAACTTCAGAAGATGTCAAAAGACCCCTTTCCCCCACTTCACTCTGTTTCTCTATCAAACAGTTAAGATATATAGAATATTCAGAATTTGACACTAGGTCCTCCCCCTCTTCCCAACCGGGACTTTATGTTTTCATGCAGGTGTAGACAGCCATGTTCTAATGTGATATTTGCTAAGACTTGCCAAAAAGTCAATTGTAAATTGCCATATTGAATATATACATTCACTGTAGTACATTCACTTTGAGTATTACATTAGTAGTAATCCAGTACAAAAACAGTTTGGTTCTTTGACTAGTTTTGCACTTGAGTGGTCTTTTTCATGAAGAAATTCAAGTATTAGGGCAAACACTTTGTATTTTCGAACTTCATGTAGTAAAATTGTACTATTTCATTCCCCGAGAAGTCTCATTGTCAGTCAAATTGGATGTATTCTACTAGCTAGTGGTTCACAGATACTTCTATGGTGTTTGCATACTTGCTGTCTTGTACAAATGCTACTTTTATGAGTTTGTGCATATTAAATTAAAATTTTATTTTGTCTCTCTCAGACTTAGCCATATAGGTGAAATTAGTGTTGTCATGGTAACAGACCGATTCAGAGAAAAGTAAGCTAGCCAACAGATTCATCAGTTATCAAGAGATCAGTTATTGCTTAGGTAAAACACACCCCCCCCCCCCTTTTTCTACATCTACCAAGGTTTTCAACCTCCTTGCTGAGTCACAACTGTTGGAAAACCAGTTTTGTGCATGAACTCCATCACCAGCAACAAAGTCAACCATTCCACCTCCTCGTTATAATAATAATCGTATAGGGATAATGTCATTTATTGGTCCAAATGAATTTAGGAATTTGTTGATATGGTAACCACTGAACAGGGTGCAGGTGTCTTATATCGTTAAACCAGGAAACTGGAATACCTTGGGAAAAGCTTTGTTATTTTGCAGGGTCAAACTATGTTGCAACTCTTAACATGCACCCTCTGCATAACCAGTGTCTCTTTAGTCTGTGAGTAATGCAGTGATAGAGCGCCCTCACACATTGACCAACCACCTTGGCCTGTGAGGGCAGTGACATGATGTATCTTACAGTCTAGTATATACTCCATCAAATTTCAAATTTTGAAATTATTCTTCCTTCAAATTATCATATTTATTCAGAAGAGTATAAAATTTACAAAAGTATAATAATAATAATAATTATATAATAATATGGTTGTGATCATAATGTCATATTCCTGGAATCCTATATTTCTGCTGTTGAGTTATTACGTTTTCAAATTTTACAAATTCAAAGACATGGAAATCTCCAGAGAAAAACCATTTGGATGATGATAATAATTTGAAAAAAAATTATGATGATTAAGATAAAGTTACCAGCAACTGTCGAAAAGTGAGCAAGAAAACTAGTTGTTACGATGTAAAACAACATAATTGGTCACCTTGAGTCAGGGTAATTTGTAAATGACATTACTGTGGAGCTTTGGGTTACGTGAAAATGGAATGCATTTCATTGCATTATGGGTACCCAGAGAAGCCATGAGCTAGCTACATGCGCTAAATCTGTGATTCTCAATAAATAAATTGTTTCATCTCAAGTTTTACAGGGGAGGTCAACAAAATAATGAAAGCTGTGGCCAAATTTCTTTCCATTAGTCTGTGTATGACTTACATATAACAAGCAGTCTGCCAAGTGTAAGAACACTTACATCTGCATTTTTAAGAAAGTATAGCTTTAGTTGTATTAACACCCCTATTTCCTGCAGTAGAATGGACTAATCCGTTACATTGGCTATGGAGGGTTGTTTCAATAGACATGTAGATAGGGGTGAACTGTTTAGGGAATGATCCATTTGGTGAAATGACTTTTCAAATTTACTCAACTTTGTTATGCTTATTCCTTTTGTCTAGTACAGCATTCTATGGTGGTTTACATTTTGTAATATATAGCTCAATAAATTAATTATGTGTGAAATTATGGGATATATGTGTCAGGGTTCCATGTCAGCCAGAAAATACCTTGAAAATCCTGGAATTTTAATCCACTCTGGAAATTCCTTTGAAAGTCCTGGAATTGTAGACCACTCCTGGAAATGTCTTTGAAAATCCTGGAATTTCAACCACTCCTTGAATGTTGAATGTCCCAGAATTGCAGACTAATCCTGGAAAGTCATGGAATTTCAAACATCTTGTAGAAATTTCTTCGAAAGACCTGGAATTGTAGACCATTCCGGGAAAGGCCTTTGAAAGTCCTGAAATTTCAAACTACTCCTGGAAAGACCTTCAAAGTCCTCAGAACCTCACCAGGAAAGTCCTTGACTGTTGTGGAATTTCAAATAACTTTTCAAAGACCTGTTATTTATTCTATGTCAAATCTGTTCACAGCCCAGTAATTTAATAGTCTATTGGTACAAATCCAAATATCACTCTATGTATCTCATTGACACTAAAACTCCTGAAAAATGTTATTTGTGTAAAAATAACCCCAAATGTCATTAAAAACACTTAAAATTGAAGTTTTTGTGAAAGAATGGACCGATAAAGGTCATATTTACCATTACATGTGCATGGCTGTGTTCATTTATTATGTTTTAATACTGTGTGATATGCTATTTCTCAATATCTTGAACTTGTTGGGATAGATCTTTAGTATATCACCAGTTGCCATGGTATCTGGTTGCTAGGATGTGCTGTAAAACTTACAACATTAACACATCTCTTCATATTCATGGTTTTATAAGTGCAACTGGACTTCTTGAACATGTCTGTCTGTGTGTGTGTGTGTGTCTGTCTGTCTGTCTGTCTGTATCAATCTGTGTCTGTGTGTCTGTGTCAGTCTGCGTGTGCACGCTTTACTTGGATGTCCAGCAGATTCCATTCCTGTGATGTAATCTTGTTGGTATGACATACAAACTTTTACTATGGAACAAACTCAAATCTTTCATAACCTGTTATTCTATTGTGACCAGGAGTAAGTATAGTCTGTAGTATACGCCATGATGGGCGCCCTCACACAGCAGGCTGGTGAGGGCAGAGTGACACAACAGTATCTTACGTTCTCGATTGGGTACTTAGCGAACACATGAAATAAAACACATCACAACAATATTTACAATTAATGTAGCTCAAAAGTTGACAGATGTCTTTATTACTGATTAAATGTGGATGCCGAAAAATACATGAAATGAAAAATTCCTTACTGATTCAGAAGTACAAATATATTCTTTAAATCACAGTCGCTTGTAAACTGTTATTCCTTTCCTAAATGGTTTTATTCTTGTCTATGACGGTCCTAATACAGAACAATGACGTTATTATAGGTATTGGCGATATTCTTATAAAATCGGTAGCGATGTCATACCCCCCCCCCCCTACTGTTGTATGTATGAACCAAAACTTATATAGCATCACAGAAACTAGGTATGATAAAACAGGTATTATGAATAACATGGGGTCAGAGGTTACCAGCACTTAACCCACCGTTGGGATAGATCTTTACCATCAATCCAGATTTCATCTTCTTTTGAGAGGACAAATTTGAATATTCCAAGATTTCGTAAATAATGTTGGGGTCAGAGGTTACCAGCACATAACCCACCGTTGAGATAGATCTTTACCATCTATCCAGCTTTCGTCTTTTTTTGAGAGAATAAATTGAGATCTTTACCATCTAACCAGATTTGATCTTCTTTTGACAGGAAAAAATTGCATATTCCAATATTTCATGAATAATATGGGATCAGAGGTTACGAGCACTTAACCCACCGTTGGGATAGATCTTTACCATCTATGCAGATTTCATCTTATTTTGACATGAAAAAAATGTGCATATTCCAAGATTTCATAAATATTATGGGGTCAGAGGTTACCAGCACTTAACCCATCGTTGGGATCGATCTTTACCATCTATCCAGATTTCATCTCGTTTTGAAATGAAAAAAATGTGCATATTCCAAGATTTCATAAATATTATGGGGTCAGAGGTTACCAGCACTTAACCCACCGTTAGGCTAGATCTTTACCATCTATCCAGATTTCATCTTCTTTTGAGAGAATAATTTTGAATATTCCAAGATTTCGTAAATAGTATGGGGTCAGAGGTTACCAGCACTTAACCCACCGTTGGGATAGATCTTTACCATCTATCCAGATTTCATCTTCTTTTGAGAGGATAATTTTGAATATTCCAAGATTTCATAAATATTATGGGGTCAGAGGTTACCAGCACTTAACCCACCGTTGGGGTAGATCTTTACCATCTATCCAGATTTCGTCTTCTGTTGACACGATAAATATATACATTACAAAATTTGGTAAATAACATGGGGTCAGAGGTTACCAGCACTTAACCCACCGTTGGGATAGATCTTTACCATCTATCCAGATTTCATCTTCTTTTGAAATGAAAAAAATGTGCATATTCCAAGATTTCATAAATACTATGGGGTCAGAGGTTACCAGCACTTAACCCACCGTAGGGATAGATCTTTACCATCTATCCAGATTTCATCTTCTTTTGACGGGATACATTTGAATATTCTAGGATTTCGGAAATAACATGGGGTCAGAGGTTACCAGCACGTAACCCACCGTTGGGATAGATCTTTACCATCTATCCTGATTTCATCAACTTGAAATAATTACGTCAATGAATGAAGTTCGTTAGAGAGGGTAGGGAAGGGAAGGAACTTTACTTTATTTCTTGAGAAACCCCCTAGGGGCTTTTCGCATCGCTTCAATGACCACAGACAAGTATGTGTTAGTTGTCTGTGCAATGACGAAGTAGATATCACACACTGAAAGCAAGAAGTTATGTTGGTCGTATTGTTATGACGTCATGAGAAATACTTTTTGGGCACAATGATGCTAAAGTCGACTTTATACATTTTGTCTTCAAACATTGCTGTATATTATAAAGGTATTCGTAGTATACTTCTTACTGTACTGGGATAGCGTCTCTAACCACCATTTGCTATTGACTGATCAGAACTCAATACTTACTTACTTAGAAATGATATACTCTAAAAATATATACTTTGCAAACAATTGTTCTTGCAATGTTAGAAGACAACTGTAATGTCATGAAAGGTATGCACGGACATTATCCTACAATACTTGAAGCTATAGCTAGGTTTTATGTGAATATTGTGAATAGTGTAAAGTTCATAACCTCATCAGTGATAATTCTGAATCTGTTTTCGATGGCAAATAAAATGACGGATACCATTATAATGTGGTATGGGATATTAATCGATGGGGATATTGAAAGTAATCTAAATTAATCAATTGCTGCACGAACCTTTGCACCATGAAGTTAAACGAAAATGATAGAAAATTGAAACAATCGTAGTTGTCATAAGAGTTTTCAGATGATACTAACTCGGTCCTCGAAAACAGTTGTATTCGTATGGCGTACGTATATGCGTAGTGGATTGCGCCCTCTGTGTTGAGAATGGTAGTAACGCTTGTTTTCGGGACGAATGGTAAATCTGCTCATCTATAGTTGTTTTTAGTCGTAAATAATGTTGACTGCGAGTCTAACCTGGACATATGCACCTTTCATGACCTCCGTAACATAAAGAGAAAGTAAATTTTCAGTATTTTGAATCCATGTACTTACAAATTGACGATTTTCTGTGGTATATGGAGAGAGGACTGTGCCGCCGCTTTCATCGTCTTCGCTCACAACCGAATTATGGAATCGTCATCGAACGAATAGTAGATGATACACGTGACCGTACGGTATTTTTGTTGCCCTTGGCAACTAAGTTCTCTGACTTGTGTGTGCGCATCAACAGTAGCTATCACACAGATCTCGTGTATTACGAGACTCAAATGGTCAAGAAATAAACCGTCAAAATAGAGAGAAATCTTGATAAGCTTGTGGAAGGAAAATTGATACATTTGATGTATACGTACACAAAAGGTTATCAGAGGGAGGGGAAAAGTCGCGATAAATGTTTAGTTATAAACTTGCTTCATTTGTATACGTAGGTGTATGGGTACAGTGCTTTGCACATTAGTGTTCACTGTTTTCATTTGATACAAACATGCATACAGAAACCAATATTAAGAAACTGTACATGCTACACTCTGAACTATGGACAAGAGATCGTTATTTGACATATTTGACATCGACAGTATTGACAGTCTAAAATACATCAAAAGTGTAATGATGGTGCTTTCTTTGAAGACAAGACCAAAAATGTCAATCTTGCATTTCAAAAATGTCAATCGAGTAGCACGATTGGCATTTTTGAAAGCTGACATAGTCGGGGAAAACTTTCCATAATTAATATTTTTGAAAAAAATGTCAATCGTGCAATCTGTGTAATCCAGAAATATTTTAATTAGCACCTTCTGATATATTTTGAATTTTATAGCTGAGATTTTCCTTACAGAGAGGGATATGTATGGAACAAAGAATAAATACAGTGATGAACTATGTTTTTCTTGTTTTAGGGGTACAATGAAAGTATTTGCTTACTTATTTACTCACTCACTCACTCACTCACTCACTCACTCACTCACTCACTCACTCAATCACTCACGCACGCACGCACGCACGCACTCACTCACTCACTCACTCACGCACGCACGCACGCACGCACGCAGGCAGGCACGCACTCACGCACGCACGCACTCACTCACTCACTCACTCACTCACTCACTCACTCACTCACGCACTCACGCACGCACGCACGCGCGCACGCACTCACTCACTTTCAAGGTGTACGACAAGGAAGTATCCTTTCTACAACTCTATTCCTAATTTATGCAAATGACCTCCTCGTTGAACTCGAGAACAGTAGATTCGGATGTTACATCGATTCGCTATTTCTTGGTGCGCCTGCGTTAGCAGATGACATCTCAATATTAGCACCAACTCGCTCTACATGTCAAAAAATGTTGAACATTGTATGCAATTACTGCTCGACATGGAGACTGAAGCTCTCAGCCACAAAATGTAGATTACTCGTTTTCGGTGAAACAACACGAGAACGTGAACGCTCGCGCCAACATCGAAACTTGTCTCTGAACAACTGTCCTCTCACTGAAGTAGATTCAATTACAATCGTCGGCATGCAATTTACAAATAATTTATCGTCGATGGAACGTACACTCTCTGTTTGTAAGAAAGCCAGGTGTCTGATAAATTCGTTACGCAGTGTTGGTATTGGACCTTACGGTCTCAATCCAATCGTCAGTACAGAAGTCTGGAAACGCATGTGTCTTCCTGCAGCCTTTCATACTTGTGAACTTTGGACTCCCAATGAAACTGAACTTCTAATGCTTGAACGTTGTCAGAGATATGCTGCCAAAACCATTCAAGGTTTTCCCTCCAAAACTCCGACTGATTTAGCTCTAAGCGCAGTAGGTTTGATACCAATTGAGGCATACATTGACAATTGTAAATTGCGTTTTTTTGGAACTCTATGTAACTGTGATAATTTCTCAGTAAGAAAACATGTATTCTTACAACGACTTTTTGAATTTAAGTTTTCATCTGTAAAGAAACGCTTAGGCTTTATACCTGACATTATGAACATTCTTTTGAAATACGGATTACTTTGCTTCTTAGACGAGTTCTGTGCAACTGGTTATTTTCCGCCTAAATTCCTTTGGAAAATTATTGTAAAAGATGCTATATATGAGAAAGAGTGCAATCTTTGGAGAGATAGAATTGCAACTAGAGATGAACTACAGCTCTTCTCTCAGTTACATAAACATATATTGCCGTTTCATTTATATTCCTACTCACGCAAATTCCCTAAATACAAGTCAACTGTTTACAAAATCATGAAAGTTCTTGCCACTCCATGCAATATAAAATGCTCCAAATGTGAAGACGTTGCTGATAACCTTCTCATTCATCTAACAACGTCATGTCGCCAAACTTCCACTGCTAGAGACTATTTCTGGACAAGTCTCTTCAATGAACTCAATGTAGACTTTTCTGTGGCTTTATTCAACCTAGATGAGTTTGATTTCATTGTCAGAATTTTAGGAGATGTCTTTTGCAACGACAATCTCCTCATTAACACAGAACTACTTCAAGATATCATCTTAAAGTTTATGCATATGTGCCTGGACATTTAGAAACGAACCCTACGCCATGTTTATTTGAAACATGAATATTGCAATTAGTTTTCTGTAATTATTTATACTTTTCCTCTTTGATCTGATTTGATAGTTTTTTGCTTTATTGTTGTGTAACTCTTCTCTTTTTTGAGGAGGAATACAGGAACAACAACAACAACAACAACTCACTCACTCGTTCGTCATGTATAATGTGCATTGTTTAAATGGTTGGTGTAACTATAGTACTGGGACGATGCGTACTTTAAAATTGGCATATAATAACACAATGTGGTTAAACTTTGACTTATTAGAGGTGCAGTCGGCATTAGTAATATCTGTGTAATCCAGAAATATTTGAATTAACACTTCTGATATATTTTGAATTTTTGTTACCTACCAAGAAATCAGCCAATGTGATAAATTTTACATCATAATTTTCAATATTACACTTTACAGGTGAAACTACTGCAAAACAATAATTGTTATCCAAGGTTTTGAAATGTTGTATTTTAATTGCAAAATATCAAAAAAGTGGAAGAAATCAAAATAACAAATAGATTAGGTGTAAATTTTACATCATTTCATCGAAATCTGCTGCATTTAGTAGATGTATTATATTTTAATTCGTAGACACACTTGCTCAGAATCCCACTTTTTCTCCGGTTTCTGAAAAAAATTGTAGCCTTGTTTATGTATAGTTAGGTAATTGTTTCTTTGTTTGTTAAAAACTCTACTTTTGTATGGCATGACATGTAAATATAATGAACCTAATAATGGTGTGATACAGTTTGTAGAGCTTTAGATAATTGGTAGTCTGTAAGGTACGCCGTGACCGTCTGGGCGCCCTCACACATCGGCCAACCCCTACCTAGACGAGGTCGGTGAGGGCGAAACGTCACTATGTATCTTACAGTCTAGATAATTGGCTAACCTTGGATAGTATTGTCATGTACCAACTACAGCTTATAAGCCACATGTAGTGGTACGTGTAAATCTTGGAATACAGTGACATTTATCGACTATGATTTCATTGAAATCAGGGAGATAGTGATACAAACGGCAAATATCCTTGACTTTGTTAATATTTTTCCAGACGAGTCCGATAGATTTTATTCAGTGACGTACTGTTTTATTGTAATAGTAAAGGTGAGTGATAAGAGTGTTGATTTGGAATAAAACCTAAACAATGACATACTTAGACTGTAAAATGCGTCGCTGAGGGCGCCCTTTTCACCCCTACCTATGGTGTAAAAATGCACTCCTCCCTACAATGTAAAATGCGTTGCTGGTGGCGTGCTTATCATCCCTCCCAAGAATGTTTTGTGTGTACGTTTTAATATTACATTTTGTCATTAGTGTATGTATATTGTTTTATTTGTGTATTTTATTTACTATTTTCTTTGTATTCTATTTTTTATTGTTTTTTTCTCATCCTGTTATTGGACTATGCCTATTGGATGGTATGTGAATAAAATAAATAAATAAATAAAGACGTCGCCGGGTGCGTCGTTATAATCCCTCCCTCGACTAACTTAGTCTCGGTTACCTAACCTCACCGCTGATGGCTCACTTCATAGCCTAGGTTGAGAGTCAGGGTAAACGAGATTAGACTGTACCAGACTATAAAATGCGTCGTCGGGGGCGTCGTCGTCATCCCTCCCTAGACTGTAGACTACATCACTGGTGGCATCCTTATAATAAAGGGTTCAAAAGAGCGCCCACAACGGCCGAATTTTCTTTTGTGATCAGGATTGCCTATAACCAATCTGATTAAAATCCGATGTAGATGTCGGCTAATCGTTCATTTTGCTATAATACTTCGTTATTTAGCCTGAATTGACGTACCTTCGTGGTACGCATGTTTACGTTTTTATCCTGATCGCCTCCTCTGATCGCCTTCTCTAGTAGAGGAGGCGACCAGAATAAAAACGTAAACATGTACCATGAAGGTCAATTCAGGCAATATAACGAATGTAAAATAGCAATGAACGATTAGCCGACATCTACATCGGATTTTAATAAGATTGGCATATAACCAGCACACAAACATAAAACACGTCACAACAATATTTCCAATGTACCTCAAAAGTTGATGGGAATGTCTTTATTACTAATTAAATGTTGGTGCCAAAAAATAAAGGAATTACTAAAATCCATAATTGTTTACTGATTCAGAAGTACAAATGTATTCGTTAAATCTTGAGATACAAATAGTCTGTCTGATTATTTGCTGCGAGGCGGCTACGAAACCCTTCCTTCATGCCAAATATTTACAAGGCAAAAATGACCCGAGAAGTGAAGCGAGACTAGACGAGACATAGCTTGGACAGCGATCTTGATGGGTGTACAACTTACAAGGAGGTGCTGAGCTCTAAACAACTTCTTCAGCAACACCACTCGGTTGAAATCTATTGAAACAATCAATCTTACACTCACAATAACACCATCTAATCTGAGTACGGCACAATGAAAGACATGGGGGAAAAAGCCTTGTTTATGGAACAATACAGTAAAAGTATATGCTGACTAGACAGATTATCATTTCACCTTGGCTTGTTTACTTTGCAGTAATATCTCAAAGAATTATCAATGAATTTACATGAAACTTAGTAGAAAGATTAATAATGTAAGGACCCAAGTATGTGTTTATTCACGTGTCTGATGGTATTTTGGTTACATTGTATGGTATGGTGCCAACAAGTCTTGAAAACTATAAACAATGTAGCAGTTAGAGAGACGTCTTTCGAGAAACAATTTGGACCAGCTGTCCTTGATACATCTTGCTTTAGTCTATCAAGAAAACATACATCATTCATCACTGGTCAATAATAAATTGCATGATTTCTTAGGTTAGGTCATCGAATCAACTGCAAATTTTTCCATGATTTTATTTTAAAATAGTTCTGTGAAAAAAGAAACAAACACTAGTGACTGGAGGAAATATAGTAGATGTGCAAGTGGAAGTAAAAGAAATATATTGACATGGGACATGCACAAGAGGAAATATTTAGCAAGATTTTATATAAATGTTGAAATTAAAAAAAATAATATTGATATTTATATAAAGGTTAGAACAAAAATTCTTCATATTGACATGTCACAATATAATGTGATTCTACTTATAATAACTGATCATGAGCCAAAAAAATCATGTTATGCTATATTATTTTTATATATGAATATAATAATTTTGATTTTAATTAGGCCATGACAATTAATATAGTCCGGTATATTATGGACAGAACTGTCTTGTACCTACAGAAACTTGCTGAGTAATATTTGTTGATAATGGCAATAAGCAAATGAAAATATAAATCGATTGCAAAGGTGCATATTTAGACCACAAAAATTATCAACTATGTGGACTCACTGGACAAGTGATAAGTTTTCATAATCTTTTTTTCACCCCTTCAACCTGTCCTACTAATGTTCAGCTTGGTATAGGAAATGAATAGAGAAACACATGTAGGTTCTAAAAAACAAGTGTGCAATACTCCATGGATCTGCTACATGCAGGCTGCAAGAGAAACAAAAAAAAACATAATTGACAATAAACAAGAAATGGTCAGGCACTACTCAAAATGCTATGATTAAATAAAGTGAAAAAATACAATCAATACACACACAATCAATACTGACATAACCTTTTTTTTGCTAGAGCTGTTAATTTACAAAGATTTCACAATGTAGTGTTCTGATGCAGCCAGTGATGACACTAAATTTGATATTTTTACCACTGAAGAATATCATCGACAATTCAAATAAAATTACATCACAAATTACAAATAATTGCAAAAGTGATCAACACATTTTTCTCAACAAGAGACATTTGACTGGTTTTGGTGTGTAAATAAAAATTCTCAAATGTTGGGTGTGAAATCATCAAGGTTTTGAATAAAATTGGCCATTGCATGTTTGATATATGGCTTTACATAGACAGACCTTGGAAACATTGAAATAGCACCCACCCCTTTTTTTCAGGCACAGAACAAACAAAAAAAAACTTTTTCAAATGTCAATTTATTTCAATGAATGACCTGCAATTGTACATGCTCAGTCATTTATGATTTACCAATTGAACCTTGCCCTTGTATTTTAGCAAGATATATGGTAAATGTGTGAGAAAAATGGTAACATTTACATACTTCATAACCTACATGTAGAGGCTCTGGCACAGGTAAAAGGAAGGAGACAGAGCTGTGGGAGTGTTGTTTCAGTGTTTTTTGTTAAGGGCGGTAAGTAGGCAAAATCTACCTGAGTTCCCCTTTCATTTTACCAGGATTCCCCATCCCACCACAATCCTTGTAAATAGTGTATGGGGTAACTGTCAGTTTTACCAGATTTACTACTTCTTGAATTGTTACCAGGGTTCCAAACCCTTAGCAAACACACTTTCCATTAGAAGAGTACAGGACAAATTTAGTTTCCTCAAGAATGCTGAAATGGGGATTTAATGGATGATGTAGCAAGGCAGTTGGTTATTTTCATCTATTTCGATGAAATAAAATACAGCAAATCAAACTGTCAATTTATGATTAAATTAGGATTATGTTGCTTAATTGACACACACTAGTACTTCAAACTTTCTAGGTGCAAGAAAACCTAGATTTATTCTTAGATATTTTTACACCAAATGTGATGTTTTTATTTATTATTATTATTATTATTATTATTATTATTATTATTATTATTATTATTATTACAAGTGAAGGGGTTTAAAAAGTATATAATAATAAAGCATTGTGTGAGAAACAATTTAGAGGAATGGTGCCTTTTGGTCCTATTGTCAATAAAATGCATCCGTTTGAGCATATATTAGCTTAGTCTGTAAGGTACGCCGTGACGGGGCGCCCTCAACCATCGGCCAACCCCTAACTGTGTGAGAGGAGGCCGCCCCCGCCCCCCCCCCCCCGATATTTGTCTGAACAGCTCGCATCACGACCGAGCAAGGTACAGACAAATACATTGTTCTGTAATGATTTATAAAGTTGCTGATGACATTCCCTGAAAACAATATTTGCAATGCGTCTCACAATATTTGTAATATTATTCCGAAACCACTGCTGTTTTCAAATCATCGTAGACTTTCACAACATACTGTTACAAATATTCCATGAAGTGTTTAGTAGTAGTATTTCTACTACATTGTATGCAGCAGTACATTGACAGGTACAAAATTTTGATAATACAGTGTTGCAAAGTTTACTGAAAAGATAATCGATTTTTCCGACACCCTACAGGCGCTCTGAGCTGTGCGAGTGTTATAAAATTTGAGCCAGGTTTTTGAGCTATTGCCGTGCTTATTATATTGTGGAGTCAAATGATGTATCCATTCGTGGCAAAATTTGGCCTCAGATTTCTGTTTGCTATGAAGACAGGTGTACTTGATATTTAAGGACCATTTACAAAAATAAAAGTTACCAACGTTAGATTTGTTTACGAATTACGTCACTGTACCCATCAATGTCGCTCATCAGATTTCACACTAAATGCTTCCCATCAGAAAATTTAACTGAAAGTAAGGGAATTTATGATCGTAACATATTCAGTCATAAACTAATCAGGTTTCTGGCAATTTCCATGACTTGTTTAGAAAGATTGCAGTTCAATAATATTTGGAAGCAACAGCATAAAGTTAGTGCTAAATATTACGTGATCACAATCAATCGCAGTCAACCAGATGCACATGTGGTATGTTTGTGCCTCCTGTATGGTGTACGGACGGACTGGCCTGTCTGTCAGTGTCACATTTGCTTCTTATCGTCAAGATGTTGTAAGAATTTGAAAATAGTCTGTGTCTGATCAACAGAATTTCTCTTCCACTAAAGTTTAGACAACATTTAGTTGTACTCACTCATGCAAACGTTGTTGATCATGCTTGAGATGTCACACTGACCTCGTTAACTTCGACGTCCTTATGAAAATAGGTCAAGGGTTAAATTCACCTAGAACACTTTCGCTCGTGATTGCCGCGCAATCGTCAAATATTTTCTAGATATCTTATTTTACACTTTGGGCTTTTTAGTTTTGTCTGATAACCAGCCACCTTGAAAACTATGTACTCACGTTATTTGATTTTCTCTTGATTGCGTTCATTACCATCCACAGAGTGACACGAAGCATTTTCGTTGTCTTTCAAAAAACTTCCCGTCCCGTGCGTGTACTGAAGACTCACTGTACATGTGGCATGGTGTATCGTCTATGACTATTTTTGTCTTGTAAAATAAAATTTGAACATGCTGAAGAGAACTATGGCTAGGAATGTCTTATTTTTGTTTTATCTATTTATCATTTTGTTTTGACGTATTGACTGTACTGTGTTATGACCATATATGTTATATGAATCTGTGTTTGCCATGATCCAGGTAGACACAACAATATGGCAACACTGAATTGCAACATCAGTACAGCGTTGTGTCTTTTTATGTTGATTTCGACAATGATACATGTTATAATTATGTATCAAAATAAAAGCAATCAACTCTCGGTAGTCTGCTATCATCATGAAGCTGACTTGCCTTTATATCAGTTCAAACACAATTTTCGATTTCACTTTGATCATGAGCCACAAGCGGGGAACTACTTAATTGGTCAGGGAACCAGTTACATTTACTGCTGGCCTTCAAAACGTTCGTTGAATCGGTAAAGTTTATTGTGATGACCATTGGCAAGTATAGTGTGTATATTTTTTAGAGTGTTGTGTTTCTTGGTTCATTGTGCACGATTGAAATAGAAACAGGTGAAATGCACATAAAATCGTAATTGCTAATTCGGGTTGGAAACGTGGTAAAGGCAAGGTACTAACCAGTCTAACGCAACGTACTCCTACTAATGCACGAGTCAATGTATGAATGCCCGAGGGACCCCACCTCGGGCGATTCGAGACAAATGTGTTTGCCATGAAACAATGCCCGAGGGGGTGGGGCAATTGCCTCATATTCACCCCCTAGTCATTTTCACGGACGTAAAAGAGTGGTTGTGTGTCAGTCAGAATTTGTGAATGCCCCACCCATTAGGGTGGGAGAAATGTTGGGAGTATTACTTCTTTTAGGTGGTGATTTTCCAGAATGTCTTGCCCCAGGGAGTGGGGAATTTGACAAATTTTATAAGACTAATTTCCAAATCCCCCACTATGCCCCGAGGTGGGGGGGGGGGTGACATTGACTCCTGCATAAGGCACATGTTGAAGCCTGTATTACATGTAAACAGACGTGTCGTGTAGTTCTCAACTTGTCATACTATACTATACTTGCTATACTGTAATGTACGATGAAGCAAACTGAATCTTTACAACAACAACAACAACAACAACAACAACAACAACAGCAACAATAACGACGTTACAAAGAGATACAGAACAACAGGTTTTAGGACAAATACATGTATCGGCCATGGATATACATGTATGTTATGCAATTCCCTAGAAAGTATACGTAAATAACCGTTCCCCCACATCATCTCAGTTTCACGTTTGCTCGCGATATAGACATCATTAAAGATCAGTGGATTCAGTGTACTTTATTAGGCAACTGTTTATCAAAGGTAACCAGTACTTATTATTCATATAAATACTCCTCAAATTGATGTCATAAATATCCCACACCTCAACAGACACTCCGAAAAAACACTGCATATTAACATTCGCCTATGAAATGTCGGAAAAAATATATGCAATGTCCCTTGTTGTTTTAACTCATCCATAATTTTAGCAACTAAGTTTAATGTAAATTAATGATGATTATTCCTCATCGTCGGCAAAGTCATGTAAACAATACATTTGTAAGCTGGCGAGTTTGTTTCTATCGTTGTCTATTTCACTTTGTATGTGATGTGTGTACCGCGGTACCGCATATGCAAACATACGACAATAGCCCCATCTACACGTAGGTCGTCCTACCTGAGGCAGCCGGGCCAAGTCATACCTGAGGTAGGATAGATTTGTGTCTACACGTAGGAAGGTTACAGCGTGGATGTCGCGCGTTCCGTCCTGACTCATACATATAGGACGAAGTCAGGAGGGTTTCAGGAAACCTCTCAAAGGTGTCCTAAGTCAGGACGGTTTCAGGACAGGTTCAGGACGCGTTTGCGTCTACACGGGCTTCAAACTATCCTGAATCCTACCTCAGGGAGGATTTTTAGTGCCGTGTAGACGGGGCTAGTGTAACGCACTTTGCTACATTGTATTCAATTCTAGTGACGTCATTCACCTCGCGCACACACAGTAGTATTAGTAACGGACGCCATTTCTCACACTCGACACTTCGCAAGCCTTTATGATCGAGAATTTCTGGATAATTTATAAGTATTCCTGTAACAATGAATGCTACCGTGATGTCACTTGTCCCCGATGACATGAATGATATCGGTGTATGTTATCGTCTGAATTTGGGACCCAGAAATACGTACATACGCATGTACACACATCAAGTTTCACAATACTAACTACAGTGTCAGCTGGAGCAGCAGACGATCTTTGAAACTGTCGGATTTTGAATTTCTATCCATAAACAAACGATATACAGTATGGAGTCGCTTATGTCAACTTGTACTCAAATGTATGTGTACACATTTGGAGATTTTGTGATGAAAGACTGAACCAAGTTGACAAGTGTAGTTCGAATTCTCAAGGACTGCTGGTATTTAGGTATTTAGTAAATTTACAATTTATTCTGGTGATTTTTCAGGTATCTACGAGGTACAAAATATGCATGATGCGAGTGAAAGTTGCGAGTAGCAAGTGGCGAAATGTGCTCCTTGCGAGTGGTGAAAAGTGACGCTTGCGAGTGGTGAAAAGTATCACTTGCGAGTAGTGAAAAATGACGCTTGCGAGTGGTGACAATGTATCACTTGCGAGTGGCTAATGGTTAAAGGTTTGATGTTTGATGATCGTGATGGCATGACATCGACAGAGTTACCAGTGATCGTGGCCTCGCTAGCTAGGTAGCAGCAATGCATGGTGGCTTTGGTAAGTACGATAGTACCGATAGTAACGTTGTAGTTACCGTTGTACTTACCGAAGCCACCGTGTGTAAACCGTCCATTATCCGAACGTCTTGGGGGACATGCTTTTTAGATGAATAAAAAATGAAATTCCTATGGATGGGGAAAGTATTAGTAGTCGCGTTCGACCAAGAACACTGAATGAATTTACGACGCTACTCGATAGCTCAACGCTACACGAGTCGATCAACGCTGCGTAAACATCCGGAGCAAGACCCGTTGGGCTTTGTACATCCATGGATGTATCTCACTAATACATCCATGGTTCTACTGTAGCTCTGGAGACGTGTCGAAAAACCCAGCGTACACCCAGAGCTAGTTCTAGCCATGTATGGTCATTTCCATCTTAGTTGCGAATTCACGTACATGCATGTAACTTGTCTTTTAATTTCTTGATGTCCAAAATTGTTGTCTTCCCAACTCCACGAACTCCACTCAAGTTTTATCGCGATCAAGTAGTCGATTGACAATTCGCACCAAGGCAAGGCCTTCGTATCTCCCAAGTTTTATTCATTGTATACACTGCTTTGACTAAACTACGGCCAGTGTTTGGCGGTCTTACTATAAAGTTACTTCAAATCATAAAGTTTTTTCAACAACAACAACAACAACAACAACAACAACAACATCGCCGCTAGTTAAGTCTGTTGTCGTCGTTCCATTGTTTGCTACAATGTTTCTAAAGACGTGATAACTATCTGACATGATGACAACGACGTAACAACAATCAGACTGTCGGCTTGACATAGAGACATGTTGGTTCATCACGGCATACCGTCAAAGGGGAGTGTGAATGATCTCAACGAATAGAAAAAGCCATGACATTGGCAGCTGTCTGTCAATCAACTAAGGCTTCGTCGACATGACATGGAAGTCGGCAATTGTAAATGGTCGGCAATGATTCTATCAGATAAGGATAAATTGAACAAATATAGATTTAGTTCTCTCTACACTATATTTACGATGCTATCATGCCATTCGGCTTGAAACGTAAAGGGGTTGTACATGCATTGACATGGTAGTTCGGATGACTAAACAGTTCTGATAATCGATGTTCGGATAACCGACGGTTTCAATACTGTAGTTGCATCTGGGTCAATGTACATATGTATATGTTACTTGCAAGCGTCTCTACCACCTTCATGGAGGACGGTGCCTGGACGATGTTGTAACTTGTATAAATTGTGTATATTTCTAATATACTTGAAAATGAAAATAATTGAAAGTTTATTGTAGCCTTTTTCACAGCGTGAGTTTCCGTTTCTATTTAATATTAAAATTCGTCATTATCGACCGTGTATGAAAGATGGTTTATTCCCGGGAAACTAGCAATGATTCAAAGAAGTACTACATTGCAGTTTTGACAGTGGTACACATGACCAGTACAGTGTGTCAGTGTACTCGTAGCCTGTTCTAATTACCGTTCGAGGTACGAACGGTAACACTCAAGCTTGGAACAGGCTAATCAATGTACTCGATCCACTACGTTGACTACCAGTTTCGAGTATCTGATCGGTAAATCCAATCATATTTGACTTCAAAATTGCGGTATTTCTTTGATCTCGCGAAATAATTTTTTGTCAAAGGACACTTTCATATAGCAGGTGTCAAGTACTCCGCCTAAAGGAGGTGTAAAAATCATCGAACAAACTCGCACATGTACGCATCTCTGTGCTCGGCTGTAACACCGACTGGGAGCTGTTAATTGGTGGTGTGATGATTGATAATATCAATTATCACACCACCAATTAACAGCTCCCAGTCGGTGTTACTGCCGAGCACAGAGATGCGTACATGTGCGAGTTTGTTCGACGATTTTATTTGATGTGACTCGTGAGACGAGACAGACAATGACTTTAAGAATATGACGAAAATAAACTCTACGTTTTGTTACAAGACCACGAATATTTGTTTCAAAACCTCGTGGGGTTATACTTCCATGCTTACACGAACTCATGGGTAAAACTTGTCGGAACGCAAATGACCTCAAGTGACCTATTTGATCACGTACGACCGCAGTTGAATTTCAGCCGAAGTTCCGTGTTGTCAGCGTCGATATAATTATTCATTTTTTTAATTATTTTTTTTAAATCCAAGCTTCTTGTCTGAATAACCATAGAGAGTAAAAGGGTCTTCTGTCTACGGAATAATTTACGTTTCGGTTGCATGAAAGTTAGTGAAACAATATAAGAATTGCCATTCACGCCTCCAACCTCTAAAAAGCTACCGGCAGACAATAGTCAACTCTGCGGTATTTTTTTAATGTTATTATGCCAATTTATAAAACAACTACGCTATTATTCCGGGTGATAACGAAGAAATGGTATAAAAGTTTGACTGTAGGGTGAGGAAGATCATTTCTCTCGTTGTTTCCAACGTGAACGTACCATGGAGAACCTTACCATTTCGCAGCAGAAAGCTTGGGCTGTCCTTCAGCGCAAGGTAGCATCATTCCACAGTAAGACAAAGCTCGAAGTCGCTGTAGTCACTAGCTATATCGATAAAGTTACGGGAAAGCGGCACTATTTAACCAGCGGGACCGATCTCCTGGCCAAGTCCCTGTCGGCAGACATGGACAGTTCTAGTAATTTGCTTTCCTCACAACCTCCACGAGCGGTATTAACAACTGTACCAGCCCCGCAGCAGACGGAAGACGACGCTGGCGTTATCCTACCAGATCTTCGATCGGCCGGTAAACAACTGAGCAAATTGAACCACACGAGAGTATGTAAGCTCCTCACTAGATGTGTAAGACTGTCGCTGCAAGGAGAGCCACATTGGGGACGCACTGAAAACAAACCGACATGGTGGCAATTGCCGCTAGTGTACCATACGTAAGTCCCAGTCGTCCGGGTGTTTATGGTGGACCAGGCTGGACAGATCATATGAGAACAGCCATCAGAGCATGCTACGGCCATTTCAATGAACTTGGAAAACTTGGTAAGCATCTTACTTTCTCCGGATTTCAAGATTTCATCCACAGTTACTTTATGATATATCACCAAAATAGTCATAAGTCTTAGTATTTCAATTAATTTATTACCGGTGTACACAAAAAAGGAATTGACAGGAAAGATACTATTACTAATAAGAAAAGAACACTGAACCGATGGGGTATAAACAATATGCAACACTGTCGATTCGTTGTCAGCTAAGTATCAAGGAATTTTTATTATTTCTTTCTGTGACTATATAGATTAAGTTAAATGTCACATTTTGGTTATTATTGTGTTTAAATAGTTAATATGCTGATCATTTTCTAAAACTGGTGTTCCCTTGCAGGTGATGATATGGAAGCTGAGGAGAGAGTTACCATAGATGTACATGACATGCCAGACGCAATGCAATATATTATGGAGCAGTATGGGGATTCTATTCAGCAAGTAATGGGTGAGTACACAGAACATTTTATATTTTAATTAGGGAGGGGGAGGGCTTTGAAGATTGAGTTATATTATTCATTCTTTCGATCTACCTGCTCTAGCTGTAAGCCCCACTTTTTATCACCTTTTTTACCCACTAAATTCTAATGATCTTTTTTTTTCTTAAAATGTTTTATTGAAGTCCTAGAAAATCTTTCCCCATGACTTTTCTTTTAACTGTATATATTTGTGGGAGGTGAATATTACAATGGGTTTGAAATAGAAGTAACTTTGTGTGATGGGAACACACTTCCATGCTATGTTGTTGTTCAATACATATGTAGTTAATCAAGATACAATGTTTTGCTCTACATATTGAACCAACAGCATGGTGTGTAAGTGTGTTCCAATGACTTGAACTTTCATGTGTAATGTATTCTGAATTATATTTTTATGTATGTTTTTTTCTATGACAGGCATCCTTACATCCACACCAGAACCAACAGTACAGCAGACCACGAGAAACACATCTATCCAGTCAAATTTAACAATCTGTAGCCCATCACCTCAGCCATTTCACCAAGAGCCAGAACACACATTATCACCTGCTCCACCACCACATCACCAACCAGAACCACATCAACCCACATTGTCACCTGCTCCACCACCACATCACCAACCAGAACCACATCAACCCACATTGTCACCTGCTCCACCACCACATCACCAACCAGAACCACATCAACCCACATTGTCACCTGCTCCACCACAACATCACCAACCAGAACCACCCGCAAAGCGTACCAGAGCCTCACAATCAAACTCTGTCAGAAGCAGACGAGTCAGAAGACGACCAGCTAAGTTTGACTGTTAGTAAATGTATCTTTATGTCACAAGTTCATTGATATCCAACATCGTCAGATACATAACTGCAGCAAGTGATTTCGGACATAGCCAGTGAACTTTGACTGTTTATTATTTACATTCCTCTTCAATTCAGTTGTATTCAATTCAAGTTCTTCACTTTCATTTTTCACTAAATTATTTACATTTCAATTCAGTAATACCATTTATTTACATTGTTATGATTATCAGTTGTAAGTGTGTGTATAATAAAAAGAACTTTGAACTTTATGGTAGGTTCATGACATGATAGAATCGTTTGAATTAGAAATAGAATGTCATCATTATTGAAAGCAACACTGTATACAGAAAACACCAGCTGATTACAACTTACATAAAAACATTATGACCCTATATTTCATTAAAAAACAATTATAACACATTCCTGCCATGCCTAATATCACATTTAGAAGAACTAAAACTGAAATTTTGACACCAATTAACTTTGAATGTAATGAACTAGTGTTTGTCCTCATATTTACACTGATCTGGGAGCTATTGATCTGTCATGTTATATTCTTCTATCTGAGGCATTTTAATAAACCCCTCATTGAAATTCCTTGCTAATTTGATTTCTTTAGCTTCATATTTGTAACCCCAATGAAAAGAGCAGCATGAAAAATAAAATTGTCTGGTAGCATATATGACAACTGGGCTTTGATTCTGCTGATTGATGCATTACTTTGTTCTGATGCCTGTGAGTTTAGTCCTGCTATGTATCTGTCTGCATTGTAGGTATTCATGCTGTAACCACTGGAACACCTACAGAATAGATAAAAAATTGGTTTTTAAGTATGGACATTAATTATCATCGTTCCCATTCACCCATGCAAAATCAAATACTAGTACATTTACAATGACACAATGTTTTTACAAAGACATCTCTCATCACGATCATTGGATATCCATTAATGACAGGCCCTAAGAGCAATAAACTTTTTCCACTTTTTAAAAAATGTTGATTTCTATTCATTTTTTTAATCACAAGAATTGTGCAATTTTTATGTAAAAGTGGACCATACATGTATACATACAAGTAACATTAATTAGTGAAATATGACACACATAGAGAATGATACCAATATTGATGGAAAATATTGAAATGATTTGTTTGTATTCAAGTTTTGTAATGAGATGTAGAATCAGGAAACTTAACCTACCCAGTGTGATTGTTCCAATGCAGTCTGTCAACCAAAAACATTGTGTTTTTGAAATAATCTGGCTCACTGTAAAACAACAAAAGTATATTATAGGTTAATTGTGTAAATAACTGCCATTTATCCCTGATATCTATCTATTAACTTTTTTTTCTTGTAGTCAGTTCTGACTACCACATTTATAAATTGGTAGCCAGCCAAGCAAATTGGTAGTCAGAATTTATTTATATAATAAAACATGTTCTTATGAAATCAAAGGAGTTTGGTGTATTTTTTTCACTCTACTTGTCACTTTTTCAATTGCAACTTACTTTTAAGTTTTACTCTGTAAGTGATTGTAGCAACTATAATATTGAAAGCTTGACATGAGCACTCAGCTACATGTATGACTACCATGTTGCAAAGTCAGTAGTCACTGATATTAGTGACATACCCAAAAAAATGACAGTCAGGGATATTGTGAGATCACTCACCGATTTAGGCAGTACTGGTGCAGCTTGCATGCATTATCATATATGACCATTCTCGGTGCTTTTCTCATTCGTGTCATCAGGATTCGAAAAGGGGTAGCTGGTGACTCATGGGCATCCATAACATGAAATCCAAAACACACTTTATGTGGACAGTGCATGGTGAACAGTCCAGGAGACAGGGTAGGATGTCCCTTTGAAAACTTATTACATGTATCTGGCCCTCTGCATGCTCTGTTTTCTGCATCACTGTCAATTACATAGTTGCCAATACTGGAAATATGATAGAAAAGGAGTATCAGTAACACAAATAATGAAGTCTTTTCATTCCTAATATTGTGTATCTTTGTTCCAAAAATTCCTCTATTTTTTCCTCAATCACAGAAGTTTTAAACCCACTGAATAAGTACATGGCAAAGTCTGAAAGTGAGAATGAGTGACACATGATCAAGTGTCTACATTTGTAAATTATCAAAAAATGTGATAATTAAATTCAAGGGAAATCTCTCCAAGAAATATGCATCACTGATGAAGGACATACACATTATTTTCATGGTATATTATTTTAACTTCTGAAGAAGAAAAAACATTTGATCACCTATGACAGTGTATCAACAATGTGTCAGTATCTTTTATCAGCAAACCTAGCGTTGGGATAGGGATCAAGTATGAACAACATTACTCACCTTCGTACTTCAGGCAGATTTGGGAAGAAACTCAAATCTTTGAATAACTCCTGTTGTGTGGGAGGTAGATACTGTTGTGAAGACTGCTCTGGAACGTTGAGCTTACATCGTTGCAACAAATTGCGAAGTAACCTGCGGACATCAACTGGTAGGCAGCCCTCAGTGTAAACAGCCTCAACAAAATTACTTATAATTGGTGCTTCTCGCTGAAGGATTTCCAGTTTTTCTTGATGGCAACTGAGAAAAATATTGATTCCCAAAATCGCAATTTCTTTTATGATATGTCGAACTGAGGAATTTTCACCAATCTGCAACAGTGAAGACGCTGGTGAATTTCTTGACAGATCTTGTAAGAATGATTGATATGTTGAGGGTGCAACTCGATTGTCCCCTATTCGTTCAATAACATCAGCAAGTGGTAGCAAATGTTCATGTTTCTTTAATAGATTGATGAGTTGGCCGTACTGTTCTTCTGACAGAGGATCAACAGACAATTGTCTCTGGTGTTTATGTTCTGTATGTAAGCCAGCAAACTGCATTAAAAGCTTCCTTGCCTGAGGACTCGGGATGAAAACTCTATCTTTGTGTTTACTGCCATGAATTGTTGGTAAACCACTAAGATCCCTCTGACCTGATGCAAAACACTTCAGGAGTTGTTTGTTCATTCCAACTGCTGTACCATCACAGATAACAACGTCTGGCATATCACCACATACGTTGCAGGAAAAAGCACTATCCCAAGAAATGTCTAGGAGTCTCGCAAAGCCATTCCATGCCAGCCTGAATTTGTGAAGAGGCAGATCGATACAGTGATTCTAGGTTGTCTGCATAAGCTCTGAAATACAATACAAATTAAAGAAAAGTCATTTTCACTTCAGCCTTAAGCAGGTACACTGTAGAGTGAAACGAGAGACGACATAATTATAAGAATCAATGATTATCTGAGACATGCCAAGTTTTAAAGGTGCACATTTCAATGAATGACAGAGAGTTTGTTTTAGTGTTATATATGATAAGTATATATGAAGTCAATTTGGAAACAGGGGCGGTGCAACCAAACAGTGGGGTGGGATATGAGTTAGAGGGGTGGCCAATACAAATGGAGGAGTGCATCGCCCCTCTCAAGCCCCTCATGGGTTCTGAGTTTATCATTGTTTTGTCAGATTATACCAATAAAAACCACACCCCTTTAAACAAGAGAGTACATGTACATACATGTAATAGTAATACATAATAGCAAGTAAATAGTTACATTAAAAGAAATGTAATTGTAAAATAAAACATACCTATGAAATGCAGCCAAGGGGTTTCTAGATTGAATCATCAGGTTCAAGTATGGGTACAGTAAACTATAATGGATCAAATCTTATTGTTTAAGTTAAACAGCAAGTCTTCTTGGCCATCATAAAACAGGCGGCAGTTACATGGGCCAGTGCAAGGGCGGAAGCAAACTGCAATAAAATTCAATAAAAATAAAAGTTTTAAAAATAAATAAAAACTACTACAAAAAAGTATATTTTCTTCTGCATTTTGTCAGTAAGTGTATATTTGTGTAAAATTAGTATTATATAATAGTGGTGTAACGTTGTTCTCTTTCTACAACGAACCATGCACTGTGAAGGAGAAAATAGACACTCCAGTTAAGCGTATTCAGCTAAAGTATACTAAAAGATGTACATTTCAACCTCTGTTTGGACATTTGGAATGCAAAATTGACTTACCCTTTATTGTCTTGAATTCACCTTGATGGGAAACCTCCAATATAGTTCCACCTTCCTTGTATATTACTCCATTTCCGATAAACCACCTATTGCTGACTGGATCAGCATCATCCCATACATAACCATGTTCACATGTGTGCATGACATCATCAGAATTTGGTATAGCTGGAATTAGATACTCTGGAAATGTATATTGCCCACATTGATGCTGTGTATATATTGATGACATGGCTGGTGTTTTCGGATAGGGGATAGGCTTGTATGAAATGTAGTTAAATTTGCTGATAGGTGGCTCCACTTCTTCTGTCTCTGATACCACCAACTCTGCTGTGCTGTCACACCATGTTCGAAACTTGCTTACACACTCACACTCAGTGGCACCATATTTACACGTAATGCATGCCAACTTCTTTTCACGTTGCTTACTTCTCAGATGAATGAGATGAACGCAGGCTCCCATGGTTACTGCTCCTAAAACCGGATCCTTGTTAAGCAGATCAACCATCACAGGAGCTATTAATAGAAAAAAAACAAGACAATATTACACACTATTAAATAGTGGTGTTACAAAGGGTTTATATGGTTTAGGTACATTTTGACATTAAAATTTAATATGGAAAGATTTTTAGGGGACAGACATATTCGTTATCAGCACGTTTGAATTATCCATGAACAACTTGTCCCCAGCTTGTACCAAAAAGATGCCTCCAATGCTATTAAAAAGAACATTTTCTGAAATTTCCACCCAATAGGACAAGTACCAGGTTTAAAATAATTTATCATGGGGTATGAATGAGCACCTGTGACAAATGTGTAATGAAGTGTTATAAAAAAGCTACAGCTAGAGGTTTTGGGAATTTTTTCAATATTACAAAAACAATCTGTTTTTCAGGCTAAATGCTAGATATGATAATTATGTTCTAATTGTTGTTTAGTCCTTTCAGCAAAAGTATACACAGCTTACCCGACTCATCTGTCACATTGGCTGTACTATCCCGCAGTCTGTCAACTGCTGCTGCATGGATGCAAAATTTTCCTTTCTCAGTTGCTACGAAATCATCAAAATCTCGTTCAATGATCTTCACAGTTTGCTTCAACCTTTTAGCCTGTACTGCACCCTCTTGACAACTGCAGGTGACAATAACTGTCGTCTGTTCATTGGTGACCGATGTGAAACACACGTTGCACTGTACAACACAATATTTGCCCTTTTGAATGATGCCAAACTTGTTGCAATCTACAACAACATAGGTATCACCACTTGAAAGCTTCCAGTACTGATCAGTGAGTTTTAACTGCCTTATGTATTCATCTGATGCACTTGGACTGCAAATACTTTCTCTCGTAACCATGCTGAAAAATGAATTGAATAAGACAATTACTATTATGGCAAAAAATGAAGTCAGATCAGTTTTATTTGGAAAGGAACTTTAGTACATTTTCTTCATCGAACACTAGCCATGGTTATATCTTTTTGAAATTTTTTTGAAACCGATACTTTTTTCCTGTTAATCTGCTTTCACAAAAACTTGGGGGGAGGTGGGGGACTTGAAAATATATGGATAGTGTGTGTGTGTGTGTGGGGGGGGGGGGGGGTACCTGAAAAAATGTTATAGGTTGTAGGGGGGGGGGGGGGGTACCTGAAAATAAATTGACATCATGACTTTTCAAACATGGGAAAATAAGCTTTTAAAATGTTGGTCTTCCTTTTTCAACAACAACAACAACAACAACAACAACAACAACAACAAAAACAGCAGCTACAAACAGTTGCTCACATGTTAGTAAAATGAAAAACAAAAACAGTCAAATTTTAATTTTCTTTTAATAAACTGTTAATGTAATGATAAATTGAAATGGGAAAATTGAGTGGTACAGATTGTTTTTTGTCTGAAAATACCAGTGTCATTCATGTACACTACTATCTACTGAAATTTGGTTCATTTAATGTGTGAAATTACCTTTACACTGTACTGAAAATATTCTTTGTGACATGACTGTGTTTTGGTTTGTGGTAATCACAATGATATGTAACCTTTTCATGTAAATTCTTACTAGTATTAAATAACAGACAAATATGACAGACAACATTTTACATTTGCAGCTCTTGGAAGTTTAAAAAAAAAAAATTGGAATATGGCAGGGTGGGGGAGTACTTGAAAAAAAATTATGGTTTTACAAAAAATCTCCCGACCCCCCCCCCCCCAACAAGTTTTTGTGAAATCAGCCTCAGTCACAGTCCCTCTATCCGATATCCATGACTAGTACATCCAATCATGGAAGTACAAATCCTGTGTTATACTTCTATGATCCATGCTATATCACGCTTTAGTGCTGGTTGTTCCGCGATCGAATTTCATCAGACGATGTACGATTGCTTGACCCCAAGGTCGAGAAGGGTCTGCTGTTTTGACATTGTCAAATTTTGTAAAACGATTCAAAACACAAACAACGTTTTACATGTGACTGTTTTAGTATTTATTAATGAAAGAACACAAAGAGAACGTAAATAGCCGAATCGCTAGATTACAGGGAGTCCTAATCAGTGATTAAAGCATTTATAAACATACGAGTTCATCGGAAAATGGTTGATGCCATATTTCGCATTTTACGTTTATTTCAAGTCTCGCGTATAAGGAGGGTTCATGTGTTACTTACTTCCGCATTTACGACACGGCAATCGATCAATCAATTTCGATATAATACCCTTTTTATACACTTGGGCTTTATTCAACCCTTTTACAAGTTCACAGTGCATTCATTTCAAGCTATACTTGTAACTGTATTTCTACCGACTAGTATGGCGCATAAACTTTGATAAACCATTGAGTGAAGCCGACGCAGATCATGCAGATAATTTGATCGTGCTCGCCGTCTACGTGTCACGTCACAGTCACTTGTAAGCTAGTATTCCTTTCCTGAATTGTTTTATTCTTATTTATAATGGTCCTAATACAAAACAATGACGTTATTATAGGGATTGACGATATTCTTGAAAGATCGGTATCGACGTCACCCTCCTCCGTGTACTCTACATACGTCGCCGACCTAAAAATTAAACGACGACCCCAGCGAGCGATTGATGTACACTGTACAGCCTACATGTAGCAAGTTTTGCCTCTAAACACACTGTGTTGGCATTTGCTAAAGTTCCTTCCATAAACATTTGCAATATATTGACAATTAACGTGAAATTTGTTGTGTTTAGGGGCAAAACTTGAACATGTACAGTACACGGAGTATTCCCGTATGGGGTCGCTCTCGATGTGTGGCCGGTTTCTCCTGATAGCCAGCCTAGCGTATCGCAACCTGAACTCGATCCCAAGTTTACTCGGTAACATCGCCATGATAGTCTTTCTTTAACCACGATATACTCACACAAAAAATAAATCAATTTCCATTGCATGTGAGATACTAGTACGCAAAACAAAGGTACCGTGTCATGGTTCAAAATAAACTATGAGATTAGGACGACTCACCGTTTAGTTTTCGGTTGTTCTTCTGTACGTTCTCTTCTTCGCTTCTTCTTATTTTTCGCACGGAGGTCGCTATTCAACAATATATCAAATGGATCGGTCGAGTCTTGGAGGAAAGCCATGGTTGTTGTGTTTGGAAGGAGGTTGATATGAGAGCTGTGCCACAGAGACACGGTTTTATACTCGCAAGTGATACATTGTCACCACTCACAATCAAGTGTCACTTTTCACTACTCGCAAGTGATACATTTCACCACTCGCAAGCCTCACTTTTCACTACTCGCAAGTGATACATTGTCACCACTCGCAAGCGTCACTTTTCACCACTCGCAAGTGGTGTATTTCGCCATTTGCTACTCGCGACTTTCACTCGCATCATGCATATTTTGTACCTCGTACATACCTCGATTTTTAGAGTTTTACTTTTAGAATTGCATAGGTTTGATACAGATAATTTCAAAAATCATGAAACCTTGTTACAACAGATATCACCAACCCATACATTCCAACAGCAATGATGTTTTTTTCCTAAATTTGAAATGTTTAAAGTGTTTTATTTGTCAAAAATTCACGTTATATGGTTATTTTGGTTACCATGGCAATCGATGTTATTGAATGACCACTTTTTTGAACTCAGCATGACAAAGTACCCTTGGTAGTAGGGTCAATGTGCAAATAAGAAGATATTTATCAGATTTAGAATGTTGTTTGTGAGATGTATGTGTATATAATGAAAACATAATTTTCACGTCTACCATACGTTTCCATGGAAACAGCTATCCAATTTTATACAATTTATGTTACATCAGGTAGCACTAACTCATACATGTCTAATACAAGGGCATTTTTTCACTGTATTATCTTTTTTTTCAATGTTTTATGTCAAGTTTTGGAAAAAATGGTTAACATATTATGGTGGTTTTGGTTACCATGGCAACAGATGTTCATAAAATGACCCCCTATTTTGAACTCAGCATACAAAACTACCCCAGGTAGGGTGGTTAGTATTGAAATAAACTTGATTATTATAAAAATTATTATTACTATATACTTATTATTTAATTATTTAATTATTTAATTATTTAATTATTTTTTTTTGGGGGGGGGCCATAAACATTTGTTTAAAATTGACACTTCAAGATTGACTGAAAATAGCATTTTATAAAATAAAAAGAAATAAACAGTACTAACTAGTCTATAGCTGTTTATTGTATGACAAATAAAAGAAGCACTGAAAATAAACCTCATGTATGGAATGTACTGTTGCACACCAAAAATGCAACAATTAATACTTTTGACACATACTAACAAGTATTTACAAAGTGTTTTACGTGACTGGAAACTTGCAAAAGGCGCGAAAATGAGAATGGCCTAAGTGTGTGTGTGAAGTTAAACCGGTAAATTTATATCAGCCGATACATTTTCTGAACAGGCTCTAGTCTAGAGTGCAAAGTTACTTGCTTCACGCATGGCCCCGGAACCTGTAATAAATTCACGACAACTTGCATATAATAAAGTCACTGCCCCGGCATGCACTACGTTCCGCCGGCTTTTCATAAACAAATGTTACAACTATTATTCGGGAAAACTTGACCATAAACAAATATGCTGGATTACAAAATAACTAAGCAATGACTAGACTGAAAGCAACATTTTCAAAACTAATTTACTGCAACTACCACAGCATGTTAGGCGTCGGCAAGACGTAATCAAACTCTGGAAACAAGACAGGTAAAAAAATCACTGTAAACATTACCTTGTAAGTGAACTGCTCATATGTAATCACGCGTACGCACGGTGACCATTGTAATATATTGCCAATGATGAAGCAATGAAGGCATGTCAAAACAAACATATAGGTGTTATCGTGGGTTATACTTCCATGGCCTTACCCACAACTTGAAGATAAACAAAGCCGATCGCAACAAGGTCAAGGACGTACACCATCGAGGCGAGATTGATCGAAACACACATTTTTCACATATTTTTTTTACTAAAATTGTTGCATAATTACTAATCTATAATAATAATAATAACAATAATAATAATATCACTTGTAAAGCGCCATATATCCTAAAAGTCCATAGGCACTGAAACACTACAAAAGTGATAAAAACTACTAGTGGAAAACATACTAAAAACAGTCTCAAATCTCAACGATGTTCAGCTTTATGATAGCCATTTAATATTTTGTTTGTTCTGAGCTGAATGTAATACAGAAAGATCAACAGTTTATTTCATAATATTATTCAATTTTATTGTCAAAATTTGTGCATATTTATAATTCATCACCTAATGAGCTATTTCCAAATACTTATTCGTTTATGTTTATGTTTACTTGAATAAAAGGGAAAACAATGGAACATCGTTCATGATGCCTGAAAGAACTATCAATGTATTTATTCTGTTTATGTTTACTAGAATAAAAAGGGAAAACCGTTGACGTGAATCTGACCACAAGGGCACAACTGGACATCATTCAAGATGTCTGAAAGATCTATCAATGTGTTGGAGGATCAGATCCGAACTAAGATTCTCTCCAGACGAGCTCGTGTGACCGAGTTCTTCAAAGACTATGACAGACTCAGATCTGGTTACATTTCAAGTAAGTTGAAATAATCTACATAACATACATTGCAGTACACAGTTTCAGAAGTGTGGGGACTTTCACTCTCTACATACCACATATTACAGCTCTTTGCAGAAAAGCTTGCCCAAGCTGTTAAATGAACTATTAAGATCAGTGAGTCTGATCACAAGGTTTCATGTTGAGATAGACACAAGAAAGATAAGAGACAAATATCACATACACAGTGTAGACTCTTTATTTAGTTAACTTAATGATATGAACAGTAACTGCATGAAAGAAACAGTTCAGTTGATTGCTGACCATGGATTTTGTTTGAACTTCAAGAAATTATACCTCATGTCTAGTGTAATTGTAGTAGTGTGCATGCTGTTACTGTTAATGTCATTAACTAAATAAAGAGTTGATATCATAATTATTTGCCTGAGTTGAACAATAAAAAACATCTTTAAATGAAAGTTCATCTGTGTTGGTAATTCAGTGTTGGTAATTTTTAAACTTTTGATCCAAACACAAACTTGAAAATTGTTATCTGATATTTTTGACTGCGTACTTCAGTCTTTGTCAACAGATTGACCCATTTATTCAGAAAATTATTATTAAAAAACATATCTATATTGCTATTCTACGTATTACATATTTCTCACATGATGGCAAATAAAAATGTAGATAAATCCAACATGGTCAGCATGACGTTATGTATTCAGATCACTAACTCCACATAATCATCAATTTTCTAGACTGTCATGTGGGGATTTTTGGCTCTTGCCTTCCCTACATAGACAAGAGCCAAAAATCCCTGATGACTATTTCCTAGGCTAAACTCTCCTTAAAGTAACGTAGTCTGTTATTCATTCTACTGATAGGGAGTTCAAAGCAAAAAACCTATAGACTTGTTGTAAGGCAAAAAAATTGTTTGGTTCTGGTTACCCGAACCCCACCTATAGGTTTTCACCCTAAACATTATTTTACATATTCAAGGGAAAAAATCAGGACAATTGTGATATCTCTCGCAAAGAAATAGTGGATGATGCAAAAACTGGCACCATCTTAAAAAGACAATACAAATCTGTTCTTCCAGTCTGTACTGGCTGTACATCTGATGAGAAGAAACTAATAACACAGAGACCATATGGAAAACAGTGGAAAACATAACTACCTTAACTAGACACTCACATATGAAAAAATATATACCCCCGGTATATAAAAAATAACATAAAAAATCTACCTATCCCACCTATTCTAAAATTGAGCATAATTGGAACCACATAATTTTCATTTTTAAGCCTAAGCAATGAATAATACAGAAATAATGCGAGTCACATTTATTGTTATTCATCTAAATGTATCATAACATACACAAATATTTGTATGAACCATTAAAATTGAAATGTTTTTATAAGAAATGATGTACATATTGAACTATTTATTTAAGAGATATTATCATATTTATTGTATCATTATTGTTAGCAGCTGGTATTGATTGAACCATAACGGTAGATTACTCTGTAGATTTGATAGTTATTGGTGTGAGACTGCAAATTTACTCATCCATGTGTTGAGGGCGCACTTTGGTTTGTGCATGCATCCCGGGCATGCGTATATCACTAAACTATTGGTCGCTGTGATTTCTGGCGCGCTCACTGAAAGTTTTGTTGTCAAATTATCACAGAATTGAGTGCTTATGCCACAACTTATGGAAAACCTGCATGAATCCCTGCTTGGTAAGCGTCCTTGGGTTATATTTGTAGATTTTTGTAATAGTTTTCAGCCAATTTTATGAACGTTTTTGGTTTACATTGTTAGATGCATATTTGTGTGCACGGCAGCTATGCTATTGTACTGTGTACGTGCACAGCAGTTTGCCGACGCACAGACAAGTGTTTATTGTTCAGTTATTACCGTTCATCGCCACAGTAATTTTACAACTTTGATATTTCACGTTATTGTTGACATAAATTCAAGTCTAGTACCATTTATGAAGTGACTTCCAGTCATAGCCATTCCATATGTAAAGGTATTTTCTATGGATAGTTTCATCAGCGTACGTTTAGTGAGGCCACGTCAGATGAATTTTATGTTTACACGCACATGTAACTTGCATTTATGGAGTGTTCTGTACGATTTATGGAGTGTTCTGTACAATTTTGTAAGACACTGACATTGTTGTTTATTACTTAAACAGGTGTTTTAGTGTGACAAGCACAGAGAATTGTTTAGGATAACAGATTCAGGTTGCATCCTGTCAGGGTGAGTTTTGTGTATTATTAGTAAGCAATCAACAGATCTTTATATTATTGTAATGCTGTAATGGTGTAGTCATCTAGTCTATTCATTGCTCAGCATGTGATCTCTCTGATGTAACAATACATTGAATTTGTTGCTGTATTGCTTGTATTGTAATATACTGCCTAGCTGTATTATTTATACGGATATTTTCTGTACTTCCTATACACAGGTCTTTTCTTCTACTGTATGTACTACTGAATTTCGCCTTATTTAATGTGGACTTGGAAATAAAAGAACTTGGTATTGATGACTTCAGCTACAGTGTCTGTGTGCATCTTTATCGAACGTTACACATGGCGTAGTCGGCAGGATTTCCTCATCAACGTCCACATTAAAGACCCTGACTGTATCCAGGTTTTGCTGTTGTATGGAAGAACAGATTATGCTGTGTTACTGAACTGTTTCGAACTGTAATGCCGAATTGCCACTGAGGGAGAAGTGCTGCCGTGCTGTGAATATACAGAACTGTTTTACAGTGACTGCTCGCATTGAACAATATTACTATTAACACTGATAGAAACCCTAAGTATAGGTTGGAATGCTTTAAACTGTGCATGATAGATTTAGTCATTGCATGTAAATGTTAATGTCATTATCGATCCCTGTGTAGTGATAATCATATGTAATACTAGTATACTTTTCAGGTGAAGTATTTTATGTTCACAATGGCCAGCCCTGCGGTAGCGAAGGAAGAGGTCACTGAGCATGATTTGAAACGGTTACAGGATACCATAGCAGCCCTGAAGGTGGAAGTAGCTCGTAAGGATGATGAAGCTACAGCCGCAGTTGCTGATGCAAGAGAAGCCGAAAAGGAAATCAAGAGACTGGTTTCTGAGAGACATCAACCTGCCCCGAAAATTGAGTCACCTTCAAGCGACGCCAATAAAAATGCAGCTGCACGTATGGTATATGTGTCGCCAAACCGGAAGATGGATAGGTTTGATGGCAAGGGTGAATCAGGACTGTCCATTGAAGACTGGATTGAAGACGCAAGAGCAGTAATAGCGTCAAGGGGTCTCGCCAGTCATGAACAAGCAGCTTTTCTGATTGAAAACTTATCTGGCAAAGCGCGACGTGAAATATTGGGTAGAGGTAGTACAATAGGCTCAGATCCCGATAAGATATTTAGTGTGTTGACTAAAGTATTTGGTGATGGTGATACACTGCCGCAACTACAGCAGCGTTTTTTTGCTTACCACCAGAAGGATGGCGAAGATTTGGTTGCATGTTCGCTAGAGTTGGTGAATCTGTATGATAGGATTATCCAGTTGGATACGTCATTCAAGCCGGGTAGAGAGTCCCAACTTAAAAGTCGACTAGCCGAGGCAGTGTTAGATGACAGCTTACGGACTGAACTCAGACGCCTGAATGCTGACCAGCCTGAATTGTCATTCTTTGATGCTAGAGACCATGTCATGACTTTGATGGGACGGAATGAAAAACGCTCAAGGGCAAAGCGTGGTGCCATTCTGTGTGAAATGGCAGCAGAGGAAGATTTGCGCACTCTGATCATCAAACAAGGTGAGCAGGTTGCAGTCCAACAAAAACAGTTGGAGTTGTTAACGTCAATGGTACAAAATAGAAACACCGGGACGAGATCGTCTAAACCTACCGTGTCTGCAGATGGTAAAAGGCGTTGCTGGAGATGTGATGATGTTGGTCATATGAGCCGGGAGTGCCCTAAGAAGACCAATCAGGGTGGCAGAAATGTTACCATTTCTGCTGAGAAAACCAAGTCTGAGAAGTCAAACTAGACAAGCCTACTACCGCGAGCCATGTGGTAGGCGAGACTGTAACTAATGGAGGCTCAATCATACTTAAAGCAATTGGTGATTGTCCAACGACAATGGTGAAGTTAGGTGGTGCAGAGGCAGTATGTTTGATTGATACTGGTGCAGAGGTATCAACTATAACAGACCGATTCTTCAGGGAGCATTTGACCCAGGAAGGAGAATTGGTAGATGTGTCCTCGTGCATCACAATTACAGCTTCGCAAGGGTTGGAAATCCCCTACAGTGGGTATGTGGAGCTTTCTGTGACTGTATTCGGTGTTAAATTTGAAGGTTTTGGATTCCTGGTGGTGCGAGATCCAGTCAATACCCCTGTTGAAGCCCGGAAGAAGAGAGTTCCTGGCGTGATTGGATCTAATGTACTACGAGATATCAGGCAAAAGTTAGTGCATAAATATGGTGAGAATTACCGAGAGAAGTTGTCAGCGTCACCAAGCGATGGTGAGATCAGACTTTTACACGCAATAGAAATGTATAGACCACTGGCAATGAATCAAGAGACAATTGCAACATCTTCCGATGTGCACCTTGTTCGTGTTGCTGGTAGGAAACCTATTTTAGTCCCAGCTCGATCGATCAACGTTGTTGAAGGTTCTGTCCGGCCTGCTGTTAAAGGACAAGTATATCATGCCCTAATAGAAAGACATGAAACTCGTGTGGCTGAGCTACAGAATGGACTGACCCTTGGAGCATCATATGTGTCTGTAGGCTGTGATGGCAGAGTTCCCATGCAAATTGCCAATTTCGGCGATACTGATCTCTATTTGCAGCCCCGTACACCAGTTGGAGTTGCTAGGTCAGCTGCTCTGGAGCCAACTGTCACATTTCACCAGATTGATGAGAATTCTGTCCAAGTAAGAATGTCTGGTGAGGATCAGACAACTGCATCCATTGTGAAGGACATTGTATCGAAAATGGATGTTGGTGAACTTAGTGGAGCAGAACAGAGTGACTTGAATGAAGTAGTCAGCAAGTACTGTCAAACCTTCAGTAGGCATGAAAATGACATTGGATCCTGTGATCTGGTTGAACATGAAATAGCCACTACTGATGACATTCCAGTTAAAATACCCTATCGGAGAGTACCACCACACCAGTGGGATGAGGTTAGGGAATACCTCCAAAGATCCTTGGATGCTGGTATTATAAGAGAGTCAAGCAGTCCATATGCTTCTCCTGTCGTTTTGGTTCGTAAGAAATGTGGGAAACTGCGTTTATGTGTGGACTATCGGGCCCTGAATGCCAAGACACGCAGAGATGCATATCCGCTACCAAGAATAGAGGAGGCCCTGGACGTGTTGAATGGGGCAAAGTACTTTTGTAGTCTTGACCTCGCCCATGGCTTCCATCAGGTACCAGTTGCTGGAAAAGACATTGAGAAAACTGCTTTCCTATCTGGCACGGGTGGCCACTATGAGTTCGTCAAGATGCCGTTCGGTTTGTCAGGAGCACCGGCTACATTTATGAAACTAATGGACAAGGCGTTTGGTGATCAAAACTTTCAAACCCTTCTCGTATATCTAGATGACATCCTAGTGTTTGGATCGACCTTCAAGGAAACTTTGGAGCGTCTTGAGATGGTCCTGTCACGATTATCCAATCTCAATTTGAAAGTGAAACCAGAAAAGTGCCAGCTTTTCCACAACAAAGTTCGCTACTTGGGCCATATTGTGAGTGCAGACGGTACAGCTCCATTGCCTGAGAAAGTTAAGGCAGTACAAGACTGGCCCAGACCCCAAACAGAGCGTGAGTTGCGTGGATTTCTAGGAATGTCTAGCTACTATAGGAGGTTCATTCCTTGCTATGCAAAGATAGCTGCACCTCTACAGAATTTGTTGAAGAAACCAGAAGACACACCAAGTAAGAAAAAGAGAACGAAAGTGCACACCAACAGGCGAAACTTACACAGGATGATCACCGAGTCATGGGATGAGACATGCGAAAAATCCTTTTCAGCATTGAAGCAAGCTCTCGTGTCGCCACCAGTGTTAGGGTATCCAGACTTTAAATCACCTTTCATCCTGGAGACAGATGCGAGCTACCATGGATTAGGGGCTGTATTATCACAAAGGCAAGGTGATAGAGTAGTTGTTCTCAGCTATGCCAGCAGGAGTCTAAAACCTAACGAACGAAATATGTCAAACTACTCTAGCATGAAGCTTGAGCTGTTAGCGCTACGTTGGGCTATTACCCAGAAATATCGTGATTTGCTTATTGGTGCCGAATTCAGTGTCTTCACAGACAATAACCCACTGAGCTACCTCATGACCACTGCCAAGCTAGGGGCCACCGAGACAAGATGGGCAGCTGAGTTGGCGCAGTTCAACTTTAGTATAAAGTACAGGTCTGGTAGAAGTAATGGAAACGCAGACGCATTGAGTCGTAAAACAAGACACACTGATCAGGCAAGGTGTGCTAGACTAGAAGAAACCAACATAGACTTTGTCACCAAGGACACTTCAAGTGCTAGATTGTCTACTGCTGTACCTCGTGTTGTCCGTATTGCAGCTGAACAGAAGACAGCCACTGTGTTGCTCAACGAAATTAGGTCCAAGTCGAGCAAAATAGAACCGAAAGCGAGTTCTACTTTCCCCTTGATACAAGAAAGTGACCTTAAACTGATGCAGTCTGCTGATGATGTTGTGGGTAGACTGTGGTTCTATTGGAAGTCTAAACATCCCCCAACCAACCGCCAACTGATGAAGGAGCCAAAAGAAGTTCGCAAACTTCTGCGGAATTGGAAGAGAATCCGAGAAAAGGATGGTGCTCTTTATCGAGTTGTGCATGATGCAGGGAGGGAAGTGAACCAGCTGATACTTCCAGATGCTCTGAAAGGGAAGGTTCTGAACGCTGTTCACGACAAAGTTGGACATCAGGCTGCAGAGAAAACTACTGCACTGGTGAGGAGTAGGTGTTACTGGCCTGGTATGATAGCTGACGTTGCCAACTACTGTCGCACCTGCCCGCGGTGTACTTTGGCCAAAGCAGGGAAGCGATTGCGTCCTACCATGGGTTCCTTAACTGCTTCAAGACCGCTGGAAGTACTTGCAATGGACTTCACCATGCTCGAACCCAGTTCCAATGGCACGGAGAACGTTCTTGTACTTACCGACATATTCACAAAATTTACTCAGGCGATCCCAACAAGAGATCAGAAAGCTGTTACTGTAGCCCGTACTCTGGTTAGAGACTGGTTTGTGAGATTTGGCGTCCCACAACGGATCCATAGCGACCAGGGTCGCAATTTTGAAAGCAAGGTAATACAAGAGCTGTGTCAAGTTTATGGCATGAGGAAGAGTCACACCACCTCATACCACAGAAGGAAACGGACAGTGTGAACGGTATAACCGTACACTTCATGATAGGCTGCGTACTCTCCCTCCGGAGAAGAAACGGAAATGGCCAGAGCACTTACCAGAGATTGTCCACGCATATAATGTAACGCCACATTCATCCACTGGGTATTCCCCGCACTATCTCTTCTTTGGCCGAGAGCCTACCCTTCCAATAGATCACCTGCTTGGTACAGAGGGTCGTGAAAGCACAGAGAGCCAGATGGATGATTGGGTTTTAGAACACCAGAAGAGGTTGAAAGATGCTTTTGAGGTGGCATCACAAAACACTGAGAGAGAAGCCAAAAGGAGGCGTGACAGGAATGATGCTAAGGCAGATGAAACTGATTTGCCTGTGGGCACAACTGTATTCTGTAGGAACAGAGCCATTAGAGGCAGGAACAAGATACAGGATACATGGGACTCCGAGCCATACCGTGTAATCAATAGGTTGCACACGGGTGGTCACACTTATGTCGTTGAACCCTTTGATAAAGAACGACCAGTGAGAACTGTGCACAGACGTGAGTTGCTAGATGCTAGACACATGATTAAGGAGATGGATGAGGGTGTCATGGACAGCTGTAAGCAGGAAACAGTGCCCCTGAATGAACAGACGGAGGACAGTGATAGCGAAGATGACCATGATGACTTTTGCATAGACAGTAAAAGCTTGGATCACATCCTGGGCCAACCAGAGGAACAGATAGCACCCACTTGCATCTCCACAGATGTCAAAGGTGACAAACCAAGGACAGAATGTCAGGACGATACCTTGATGGTCCGTGAAGAGTCACCTCAGCCCTCCAGGACAGGTTTGCCTGAACATTCTGATGCAGAACCCAACCAATCTTCGACAGATGATGATTGTACACAGTTGAGGCGATCAACAAGGGTGAACGCTGGGTTACATTCAAACCCACATCACTTACCACAATCAGCAATTAGTGAGTCAAATTCTGGTGATGTTAATACTAACACACTGCCCAAACTTGATCCACAAGTTCTAGCTAACTTAGTTCAATCACATTTATTAATGACACAATTATTAAACTCTCAGAATTGATTTTTTTTTGTTTAAAATGGTTGCTGGGACATCAACCAGCAAGCAGGGAAGTGTGTGAGACTGCAAATTTACTCATCCATGTGTTGAGGGCGCACTTTGGTTTGTGCATGCATCCCGGGCATGCGTATATCACTAAACTATTGGTCGCTGTGATTTCTGGCGCGCTCACTGAAAGTTTTGTTGTCAAATTATCACAGAATTGAGTGCTTATGCCACAACTTATGGAAAACCTGCATGAATCCCTGCTTGGTAAGCGTCCTTGGGTTATATTTGTAGATTTTTGTAATAGTTTTCAGCCAATTTTATGAACGTTTTTGGTTTACATTGTTAGATGCATATTTGTGTGCACGGCAGCTATGCTATTGTACTGTGTACGTGCACAGCAGTTTGCCGACGCACAGACAAGTGTTTATTGTTCAGTTATTACCGTTCATCGCCACAGTAATTTTACAACTTTGATATTTCACGTTATTGTTGACATAAATTCAAGTCTAGTACCATTTATGAAGTGACTTCCAGTCATAGCCATTCCATATGTAAAGGTATTTTCTATGGATAGTTTCATCAGCGTACGTTTAGTGAGGCCACGTCAGATGAATTTTATGTTTACACGCACATGTAACTTGCATTTATGGAGTGTTCTGTACGATTTATGGAGTGTTCTGTACAATTTTGTAAGACACTGACATTGTTGTTTATTACTTAAACAGGTGTTTTAGTGTGACAAGCACAGAGAATTGTTTAGGATAACAGATTCAGGTTGCATCCTGTCAGGGTGAGTTTTGTGTATTATTAGTAAGCAATCAACAGATCTTTATATTATTGTAATGCTGTAATGGTGTAGTCATCTAGTCTATTCATTGCTCAGCATGTGATCTCTCTGATGTAACAATACATTGAATTTGTTGCTGTATTGCTTGTATTGTAATATACTGCCTAGCTGTATTATTTATACGGATATTTTCTGTACTTCCTATACACAGGTCTTTTCTTCTACTGTATGTACTACTGAATTTCGCCTTATTTAATGTGGACTTGGAAATAAAAGAACTTGGTATTGATGACTTCAGCTACAGTGTCTGTGTGCATCTTTATCGAACGTTACATTGGGAACAGATGTTTGTAATTAAAAGTATGCATTTTTTTCCCCACAGCATCACAATTTAAGTGTGTTCTGGATCAAAGCTTTGGAATACAACTATTCCCCGAAGATGAGCAGGCACTGACAGATAAATACGAAGATAAAAACGATGGAATGATTAATTATCGTAAATTCTCTGATGTCATCGATTGTGGTGAGTATTCTGGGATAGTACACAGAATATCTGTTTAATTGGGTAACAGGGTTATGAACTAGTAAAATCAAAATCAATAACACATATTGACCACAAATTTTGGAGTAGTCACATGTTTCTGTTCAAAAGATGTTGTCCTGTCGATGTATGTTTTTTTTTCATTAAACCTGCATTACTGACATTATGAGAGTCACTAAAAATGAAATGTTTTCAGTGACAATATTAAAATTAATTCCTTTGGTGGCCATGCTTTCTCACATGCCACACCTCGTCTTTAAAACAAATTGACACCGGAGCTCTGACAGACACCCACAGTCAATGCCTTCAGGAAAAACCTTAAAACGCGAAGGTTTTCAATATTTAACTGTACAGTGCCTCTGAACTTTACTTTGTATTGGATACAGGCACTCGATTGATTGATTGATTGATTGACTGATTGACTGATTGAGTGAGTGAGTGAGTGATTGATTGAGTGATTGATTGATTGATTGAGTGATTGATTGATTGATTGATTGATTGATTGATTGATTGATTGACTGACTGACTGACTGACTGACTGAGTGATTGATTGACTGACTGACTGACTGACTGATTGATTGATTGATTGATTGCGTGATTGATTAATTGATAGATTGACTGATTGATTGATTGATTGAATGATTGATTGATTGACAGTAATTTTAGAACAATTTATGTGACATTATTTTAAAAGTGAGTGGTAACTTTTTTATCTAAAATTGTATTTTTCACAGTTTTTGAACCAAATGATTTGAAGACTGAACCACAAGCAAGAAAAGTAGAAGTCACAGAATAGTAAGTATATCACTTTGCTATTGAATACTTATTACAGATGAGATAATGAAATATATTGCCCAGATATCACAAAGTCATTATTGTATTGTTAACCTTTTGAAATTCTTGGGTCATTATATCGATTATTCTCCTGGTATGATAATATTTCATAAGTAGCATTATAAACCTGTGATGTCACAAAGTTATTAATGATATAATGAGGTTATTACTCATATAATCATAGTGGGATATGACAAAGTCATTATTGGTATTATTACCCTGGAATATAGTGAAATTGCTATTGTTATAATTATGAAGGGATATGGTGAAGTTTATATTGTTGATGTAATCACCATGGGATATTGTGGAGTCATTATTAATGTTTATTACCCTCAGTGACAATTTCAGAATTATGTTTATCTTTTAGACACATTTATTATAAGGTCGTTATAAATATTTATCACCCTCAATACTAGTGGCTGTTGTTTTCCAAAATGCAATTAGATGTGTTTATCATCTGACACATACTGACATTTATTGTGAAGTCGCTATTGATATTTATTGCTCTCAGTCGAGATTTTATATAGTTGTTATGTGACACATTTCCAAAACGTTATTTTCTTTATATCCTTTAGTCTGGGGACACATCGCTCTCAACGTCCTCTCAGTCCATCCTTTCGTAGTAGATGTACTGATATTCTGAGGAGAATTGCACCATTTTATAAATACCATGGAATCAATGTCAGAACTTGTTACGAAGACTTTGACAGACACCACAATGGATTGGTCACAGAAAGCCAGGTAAGAAAGAAATCACATGGACACCATGTGACAGTCACATGACAAATGTGTTATGTAGATGTTGACAGACACCAGAATGGATTGGTCACAGAAAGGCATGTCAGAAAGAAATCACATGGACATCATGTGACAGTCACATGACAAATGTGTTATGAAGATTTTGACAGAGTCACCACAATGGGTTGGTCACAGAAAGTCATGAAAGGAAGAAATCACATGGACATCATGTGACAGTCATGTGACATACATACTGTGTTTGAAATTAGACTTTAAACGCTACATCACAGTGTAACATAGATACCTGATATAGTTACATATCACAAATCAAAACAGCGTAGTATAGTATAGTTATTGATGCGAGGATTTTCTGTTGGAATATCGTCCTATCTGTAGATCTTTATTTTTTCGGTCAGACGTTGAACTTTATTTTCATTTGTGTTACAGTTCTATCGTAGTTTTCCTGGTCCACCAGACGTGACAGAGAATGAGATGCAAACACTGGCTCAGAAATACCTGGATCCAAGTAAAGCTAGTCTCTGTAACTACTTGAATTTCCACCATGATGTAGAGGCTATCAAAGACACCTTGGTTGAGGATTTAGAATATCCAGGTAGCCCAGCTAAAGCTGAGTATAACATACCAGCCAAGGTAAGTCAACGTGTAGGAATTTCTGATTTGATGTATTTTCCCCAGAGGATTAATTTATCATTATTGTCTCATCAGTGATGCTGATGAGGCATTGGAAATGTCTGTTATGAAGAAGAAAATTAGTCATCCAATAGATTGTTTTCAAATTACATCGTTTGGCTATTACCAATACACAAGACCTTCCTGTGGTACTCGAAATGGGTAGTTGAGACAGATAAAATGTAGTATTGTACCATGCGCAAGCCAGGTTCAATAAAAAAATATGGAATATATACTCTGGTCGTTCTACCTCACAACAACGCATGCCTATGTCACGACAACACATTGTCTATGTCACTGGTTCTGCTGTGTTCGAAATATGAGTAAAAACTTTCAAAAGTGCCATTACTTTCCCCAATTTTACTTTTATATCACTGGCGATGGTATAATTATATTATTCCCAATATTGTTTCTTCATTCAGCTGGAAAATACTCATGACCTAAGGGTTGTCACTATGAGTCACTTGCCGAGAAGTAACAAGTGCCCTGAGGTCACTTGTATTTTCCTTGGCTGAACAAAGAAAAATATTGGGGCATAATATCTAGTTATAGGAAAATATCACATTTGCAAACTACTTCTATCAACTATGATTTCTGTTGTTTGGTTCTATATTGGTTCAATGAATTGTGTAGATTAGGGGTTGGTATAATTACCCCCCCCCCCCAAAAAAAAAAAAAAAATCAAAAAATCAGAAGGTTTGATATTGCTCAGTGATCAAATCAAGATTATAAAAGTCTTAATGTGTTTTTTTTTCTAATTCAGACTGTAGCACCACGGTCCGTTGATGATGTCTTTGACAAGATCCGTACAGCTGTGTACAAAAATGGTATCCGTACCACTGAATTTTTCCATGATCACGACAGACTACGTAGCTACATTATCACCGAGAACCAGTTCATCTGTGGTCTGTCATTGGCTGTGGGCAAGGAGGCACAGTTATCACGCAGTGATATACAGAAAGTGGTGGATTACTACAAAATCAAAGACGGCAGAGTACGATACAAGGAATTCTGTGACCTGATGGAAAATGGTAAGTCTTGTTGAAAGAGATCAATGAAGTGAAATGGTTAGGTGACGTCACAAAAAAGATTGTATGTGGGAGGGAGGTAAAATTTCAATGTAAGAATATAGACATAAGCTAACTCAGTAACATCTGCCAAGCACAAGGGGACAAGCTTTGATGAAAATTCTCTTCACTCTTTTCATGAAGGGATAAGTAGGAGTGTATAAACACAGTAAACCCATTCAATGACAAGTGAAGACGAGGCAGTTAACTGGATCATATTGATTGCTTTCTTGTCAGATGACTAAATAAAAAATCTTTTGGAAAATAAAAAAAATATTTAAAAAAAAAAAAAAAAAAATGTTCATCCGCCCCCTGCCCACCCATATCCAGGGGGGGAGGGGGGGGGGGGGGAATTACAATTCTGCAAGTTGTTGACGAAAATAGATTTGAAATTCAATTTTAATCGGACAATTGTATTAAAGAAAATAAAGGAGCATAGCATAAAATGTTGGTGTATATATTTTAATTTTATGGTGCATTCTTACCAATCAACTTGCTACATGTATCTATATATATAATTGATAAATAACATGGGATACCGTCATCATTTCACTTGTTTGTATCTGCAGCATTTAATGACCCAGACTTGGAGAAGAAACCAACAATGGAAGTGAAAAGACCACCACTAGGTGCTTTGTCCAGATATCTCAATCCATTGAGTGATGTAGAAGAAGCCAGAGTAGCTGAGGTATTGATGGATTTGTCAGTAACCGTACAAGAACGACGTATCGTGATGTATGCCTATTTCAAAGACTATGACAGAGTATGTACAATTTTTAACTCTTTTTTTTTTTCTTTTGAAGGAGGCTTAGTTTTTAAACAGGAAATTGAGAATACACCGCCCTCACTCAAATTGGAGGTATCATCACCTCATAGTATCGTTTCTTAAGAGCTTTGTTTCTTGGTATTCTGTAGAAGTGTAAATCAGGGATTTTTTTCGTATTGTTCCGACATAGGGGAAAGCAGGAGTGTTCTATGATTAACTGAGTAACCTATACAATGTATACCCCCAAGGTACACAGACAGGAAGTAGAGCGCCACCATGGCAAATTTTGGAAAGGCCTATTATAAAATCTTTTCAATACTTGTCTATCTATAGACAATACAATCTGTTACATCCCAGAAAAGCAAATTCAGTGTGTACCACTATCATTTATAGCATGAATATCAGGTATATAAGTGAAATCATTTTGCTTGGGTGTTAGGCCTAAAAATAAAAATTGTGCGGTTCCGATTACACTCAATTTTAGAATAGGTGGGGTAGGTAGATGTTTTGGGAGTTTTTTTTGGATTTTTTTTTTCATGTGTGACTAGTTCAGGTAGTTATGTTTTCTGTAGTTTTCCATATGGTCTCTCTCTGTGTTATTGGCTTCATCTCATCAGATGTACAGCCATTACAGATTGGAAGAACAGTTTTATATTGTCTTTTTAAGTTGATGTCATTTTCCACATCCACTATTTCTTGCGAGACTTCACAATTTTCGCGATTTTATTTTATTTTTCTCGAATACATTAAAAACAGTTTAGGGTCAGCGTAAAAAACTAGGTGGGGTCGGGGAACCGGAACCAAACAAGTTGTTTTTTAAGGCCTTGTAGGTTTCAAAACTCTGTGACACTCAGTCCCAGTTCAAAGAACCATGAGGTTCATTACAAGTTAATTTCTGTCTTTTCAACAGAGCAAAGCAAATACAAGAAACATCACATTTTCCCAGTTTGGTCGTATCTTACATTTCTTGAGTCTCAATGTGCAATCAGAAGACTTCAAGTTACTTTGTCGTAAATTTGAAGACCCAGAACGCCGTGGAGATGTCAACTATCCAGCATTTGTCCAAGCTGTGGACAGAGGTAATATATCTGATTTGTCAAGTTACAATCATTCAATCCAGAAATTTACTTCAGTTAACTTTCTGCGCCCGTACTCTCACGAGCATAGCGAGTGTAGTGTGGCGTACTCAGTGTATTTGTATGAGTGCTTGCAGTGTTTTCTGCACCTGCACTTTCACTCACCACACTTGTGAAAGTGCAGCAGAAAGCATGAGTGCAGATACCCTGAGTACCCACACTGGAACTCATGTGGCATGGGGTTCTGTTATTATATATGTTTATCTGATATGGCAAATTTCCATAAAAATCATACAGTGCAATCACATGATTTTGTGTGTAGTGAACGATTGCGTCCTCACTTGTATATCATTTGTATACAGCTAGGTATGCAATAATGTTTTTGATATTGCACTGCAGTGAAAATACCACTAGTATGTGTGTGCACCAGTGCAAGTAATTTGTGGTACATATCTAATATTACCTTGTTGTTGTTGTTGTCGTCGTCGTCGTCGTCGTCGTCGTCGTTGTTGTCGTTGTTGTTGTTGTTGTTGTTGTTGTTGTTGTTGTTGAAGAAGAAAGGGTAAAAAAAAATGATTTCTTCACTATGATAAGTTAATTTGTTTTCTTTCTATAATTCATTTTCAAATTGTGTTCCTTACCCAAAAACTCATGCAAACTTTATTAAGATAACACTAATGCAATGACCTGGGATTGAAACATAGTCCTTTAAACTTTAAATTTGAGATTTGTCTGCCACACTCATATTTTTTGTTAATGATTGTTATACATTGTCTATTTTATTGCAGAGTTTGTTGGCTTTACTATTGGAAGTGATGAAATGAAAGATGCAGGAGATGCTTCTGTTGTGACCAAGAAACCTGTTGATATCAGTAAAGTCAACTTTGAAGAAGTTTTAGGCAGAATACGACATCATTCATTAGTTAATAGGATCTGGGTAGGAACATGTACTTTATTTTTTTTATCTAAGATGTAAAAAGGAACGGTGGTAGGTACACCAGTACACTGGTGGGCTAAGTGATGGTTCACTGCAAAAGAAGGGAAAAAAATTCAAGGTACAAACATACATGTATGTGTGATTAGTGTGTCCTCTCAGCCAATTTGACACGCCACTGATGCACACAATATCTAGTGACGAACCAAAATTTGGCATTCCCCTATCTCTTTATACTATGTGGTGACTCACAAGAAATCTCGGTTTTTCTCATTTTGACTCACAACAACAAATTTTAGCTATCATTAGAGGGCACACTGTGTGGTTGAAAACAAGTACCAGCCTCTGTACAAAGTGAAACTTTTACATTAGAAAATGTATACATTTGTATACTTGAAAAAATATACATACTTGTACACTAGAAAACAATGTATAAACTTGTACACAAGAAAATAATGTGTACATGTTTACATAAAAAATATATACACACTTGTACACTGGAAAAAAACCTACCGGATACTAAAATCAAAATGTGTGATAGATATATGTACTTTAGTATGACGTTATTTATGTGGTATTTTTTATTTACTAATTCTTCGTTATCTTTCAGGTGAATGAATACTTCCAAGACTTTGATCCGCTACGCAATGGTTCAATCTCACAGACCCGTTTCCGTATTGGTCTAACAGCCATGGGTTTGAGTAACTTGTCCGAGGCAGAGTTTCTTGCTCTGTGTGCTTACTATAATGATCCTAAACACCCCGGTAGAGTACTCTGGCCAAACTTCAGTAGATGTCGACACAGGTAACTATAGCAACAGTGTCCATGTAATGTTAAAAAAAATTGCAATATATTTTTCGTTTAGATGTGTAAAGGCCCACTGCAAAGTAGGATTTGAATTTAGGTTTGAAAATTATTTTTTTTGCCTCAAAAAGTTGGTCTAGAACAAAAGAATGATCTCAATTAATCCTCATTAAGATAATTAACACTGATGTGATGGCCTAGGATTGAAACATAGGCCTTTAAGATATTGAAAAGTAATAATAATATGATATAAGATTTCTATAGTGACTGTACTAAAGTGAAAAACTTAAAAATCCTAATCTAATGTGGGCTTTTACATCAAGATGAAAAATAGATTGCAATTTTTGTCACTAAAGAAGCTCGGTGAGCGTTCCCTTTCTTACACTGCTTCAGTTTTGAAGTCTTCGCTCTTTGTCACTCTAACTCTAAGTCTTCCTTCCACTCTGCCCTTAAAACCTACCCATTTCAATCTTAACTCTCACTCACTTACACACTTCTCTCTGCATCCTTACCATATTTTCAAATTGTCTCTCTGTATCCTCTCATTCTGTTAGTAGTTCTGTGTCTGCAACTGGAGCTCTTCAAAAAACAGGCACATTATAAATTCACTCTATTGTTATTATTAAAACTGTATTTGACCAACTTGCTAGATCGCATTAATTACAGAGAAATATTTGTGTCTTATAAATGTCATAATTTATTCAAAATTAGTTGTCTTTTATCAAATTAATGTACATGAAAATAAAAATTTGATGTTCTGTGAATACCGAACTAATAATTAGTAACTTCATTTTTCATTAGTGTTTTGATTCAAATTTGATATTTAGAAATCAGCGTTTATATCAAAATGAGAAGTTGTCAAACTTATTTTGAATTCCTTGGATAAAGCTAAATGTATGTCAACACTTGGTTAAAACAGAAAAATACTGTTTCCTGTGTTGCTTAAGTAGGATTTATGGTTTGTGGATCTTTTTATCTATTACCAGTGTTTACTCAAGTTGAGCCAAACTTAGAGAAGACCCCAACAAACGAAGTTCCTACACAAGACACCTTCTTAATGGATAAACCTGGTACAACAAACTGGAACAACGTCGATGGAATGGTGGTTTCAATCGTAGACAACGTAATGGAGAGCCATGCAACGACGAGTTCTCGCAAAGCCTTGTTTCCAGGACTTCGATCGTCATAATCGCGGCCACGTGACCAACTCACAATTTCGTCAGTGTTTGACGTATCTCAGCCTCACCGCAACAGAAGATGAAATGATTGCTTTGGAAATGAAATTTGCAGATAATTTTGGGTTTAATTATTTGAGGTTCTTAGAAGAGTTACAACCAGGTGTCAAACAAGACATGAAGTATCAGGAAAGATTGGTTGAACTACACGCTGTCAACAGTAGAGTGGTTAATCTAGAGAAGAATGCATGCACAGACGTCGACAGTGTTCTCACCAAAATCAAGTCCAAGGTGAGTGAAATCAGCAACAAACTGACAAAATGAAGTTCCTGCAAATTAATACATGAACTATAAAAATATCAGTCTGTGTTATAACTTATATCTTAATATTTTGGTATTAGTATTAATACAACAGGGACTACTATTTAAGAGTAAATGAACCTGTCATTTTTTTTCTTGAAAACTTCCACAAGCTCAATTTACATGATGTACACCATTTTTTTCCAGTATGATATAGTCTAGTTCCTATACAGTATTGTTTCCATTTACACCTCCACTCACAGTCTAGTTCCTATACAGTATCGTTACCATTTACACCTCCACTCACAGTCTAGTTCCTATACAGTATCGTTACCATTTACACCTCCACTCACAGTATGTCAAAGTTGTTACTCTAGAAGTCCTGAGATGCATGAGATGAAATTTAAAATTCATTCACAGCCACCCACACAGTCATTAACATCATGTCTTTGTTAATCAATCTCAAAATTCTAACCAATAAATACAATTTTATGGCCATGTCACATAACTGGCAATAGTTTATGTTCACAAACAAATCACATACACATAAAGAGGCCATAAAACTGTTCTTATTAAACCATGAAATGTAATACAAGTCTCTGCTGTTCCAACATGCTGTGCCAAGTATTATTAATCCAATTCATTTGTTTACTTTCCCTGTTTGTAACAGTTTCCGTTTGTCCACGGTCTGATGTCGGCAGTTGTTATGTACATTATGATTGAACTTGGATATTTAAAATAATTCAAGTCTATCATTTGACATGATTTCTGAAAATTCTAACATCTGTTCTTATTTTCTCAGGTGATGAAAGAGAGGATTCGTATTTTGGAATTCCTACGTGATTACGACAAACTTCGTACAGGACGCATGAAGAAGGAGACATTCCGTCGTGCTTTGGATCCTGCCAATCTTGGTTTAAAGGGGTCAGAGGTCGCCATTCTTGAACAAGCGTAAGTATGCTCAATGTTTAACTCCAACTACACTATAGATGAGTGAGGGTGCTCTGTCACTGGGTACCTTATACATAGACTAACATTGCTACAGTTGATCCAGTGAGGTTATGAACAACAAACTTCATGTGAATATTGCTCATCAGAGTGCCCTCCTTTATAAAAATTCACGTTTCAACTTCATTTCAACTATACCTTCAACATTCTCTGATTTTGTCGATGGCTGGCAAAATGAAATACTAGTAAATGGCATTATATTATACCAGTATATTGATGGTGCAAATCAAGAGATCTGATTGGTCAAGACAACAAACTAAGACATCTAAAATAGTGACGAATGCACAGTCGTACGTAACACGAACATCATTGAAACGTTCATCATTGAAATCATTAAGGACCTTCAAGTAGTGAATAGATAGACCATCGATATCATAAACATCTAAGTATATAAACACTTGTCTCCCAAGAAGTCCAGTGAGGGCCATCCCTCATGGGTTCAGTGTTAATGTAGGAGTAAACCAGAGTACCTGAGGAAAGCCTGCGTTGTTCGGTAGAGTCAAACTGAACGACACTCTTCTTACAGTGTGGTAAATTTAATCAAACCCTGAATGGGATCGAACCCCGGCCGCAGTGATAAGAGGCAAGTGGTTTAACCACTCAGCCACCCATTACCCCAAGCATGGTAAATTCTTAATGCAATAAGTTACAATACTGACAATTAATCGCTATTCATCTCTACTCCTTCAGTTTCCAGTCTCCAGTAGATCCCAACTATGTGGAATACTTGAAATTCAATGATGAGATAGAAGGCATCTTTACCGTGAAGAATTTAGAGAAGGCACTGTTGTTAACACCACAACAATACCGTGTACCCGTAGAAGTGGAACAGAATGTTCTCCCTCCGGAAGAAAAAATGTGCTTGCAGCAGACACTGGAAAGATTAGCTAATAGGGTATGTAATCAATTTAATTAATGGTTAATAGGCCATTCCAGATTGCAAACAGGAAATAGATAATACAGCGCCCTCGCTCATATTGAGCGTATCATCACCTCATAGTACTGGTTATTAAGAACTTTATCCCTTGGTATTCTGTAGAAATGTAAATCAGGGATTTTTTCATATTGTTCAGACATCAAGGAAAGCAGCAGTGCTCTATGATTAACCGAGTAACCTATACCATGTATACCCCCAAGGTACACACACAGGAAGTAGAGCACACCATGGCAAATTTTTGGAAAGGCGTATTATCAGTTGGGGAGTGGTTATCTCATTTGCCTAGTACAGCTGCAGTCTGGGTGCAAATCAATCTCATTAAAATCTGATGTAGGGAACTGGTCAAAATTTTGTTATTTACCACCTACTTGTATTGTCATTTATTCTTTTTTTGTTCTGTCGACACATGATACCTGCATCTGACACAATCAATTAGGAAAGCAATTTTGAACTTTTTGACTCATATTTTGAACACAGCAGAACTAGTGACATAGACATGCATTCTCGTGATGTAGAACGACCAGAGTATATATCCCACATCTTGGCTCCTGTATGATATAATAGAAAATATATCAAAGTGCAGAGCATATTTTATTAATTATCTTGCTCAGCCTACATGCATCTAAAATCAATCCTTTGTTTTGTATATTTGGTAGGTTCGTACAAGGAGTATGCAGTTGTTCCCACTGTTTGAAGATTATGACCGCGTACATAACGGTACAGTCTCTAGATCCCAATTCAGACGTGTCCTCAGTGAACTGGAGCTCAACAGTTTAGTCAGCGAAAGAGAATTCCAACTTCTATATGAACAGTTCCATGTTAAAATCGGCGACAAAGACGACGTTAATTACATCGCTTTCTGTGATGCTATTTATCCGTTAGCTAAGTTTGAGTGGAGAAAACCATAAACCAGAAAAGAAAAAAGTACTTTCTGAATTATCACAAAAAATGTGTATTACCAGGTTGTCGAAAAGTCCATCCATATAATCACACATTTACAAATTATCAAATCGTCCATAAATTGATATGCAAAGACCATTGTGCAGGATATTTTTTGAAGACTGTATGTATATATAAGAAGAAAAAATTGAACAGGACTTTTTATTTTGTTTGTTTCATAATTTCAGTGGCTTTAAACCAGAACAAATGTTTGTATTTTAATGTGCTACTACTCTATGTGTTATTAATAGACAACACATGCTATATATCCTATCAGCTGACTCATTCATCCGAAATATATCATACCATGAAACTGACACTATGGAAGAAAATATTGTGTGTTTTTGGTGGTTTAGCTGTTTTTTAGACATATATTAAAGACAATGTAATAAATTTATGAAAAGGTTGAATGATATAATACTGTGTATATTTCAAAATTTGTCTGTTTCTTGTCACTGAAATATTCAATAAACTCATTTGTATAACAAATGTCGGTTTTCTTTTTTTGTTTTATTTTTTGTATGCTGTGGTTCGACATTCTCAGAAGTACTTTTAACTTCTTTGATTTTTTGCACACTACTCACTAACATCAGTGGTACATGCAATCTCAATAGGCCATTCCAGACTGCAAACAGGAAATTGAAAATACAGCGCCCTCACTCAAATTGGGGTTATCATCCAATGGACCTGTTACCAGTTCCAAGATTCATTGCGCGTCTCTCTATACAATGCCATGTATTCTGTATGCACAGGTGGGGTTTGCACGCGCTAATGAGGGGGATGATTGTCACCTGACCATACCCTGGGTTTTCCAGTAAAATCCAACTCTGTCATCGATGGCATTCAGTCTTTGTTCTGTAAAATCACCCATAATTAAAGAGGTCAACATGTCTTACCATCATTTCCTGATGAAAATGTTATTTCAAATGTAATAAAGACTAAATCTAACAACATAAGCGACGTCCTCTCGTGCAATGCATCTTGGAACCGGAAAATCGACTATAGAAGTGTAAATCAGGGATATTTTTCATATTGTTCAGACATTGAGGAAAGCAACAAGTAACCTATACCATGTATACCCCCAAGATACATACAGACAGGAAGTAGAGCGCCACCATAGCAAATGTTGAAAATACCTATTCCACTAATCCTTAATATTTTCAAACTTTACAGATTTAAAGTTAGCTCTTTTATACATAATCTGATGTATCACAAGTCTGCACACTCTATTACAGATTACTTTACTCTTATAGATCATCCCTATGATACAAGACAAAGACATAGTCGTAAACTTTTTCTAGAATATAATCATACAACATTTGGTCAATCTTCCATTTCATACTCTGGCGTCAAAGCCTGGAATAATCTGCCTGTTGAGATTCAGTCTATTGGTTCATGCATAAATTTTTAAAAAAGACAGTTAAAAAGCTGTTACATGTATTCTCAGAATATGTATAACTGTAATGTCATGTACAACTTTTCGTAAATTGATAGTGGAAATTGTATGTGTATCAATTTTACTGTTCCATTGTTGTTTGTTGTGCTTTGTCTTTTTTTAAATGTTTCTTATTTGTGATAGTTCTTATAGCAATCTGTAATGTTGTATATATACACCTAAAAGTAAGAGTATGCTTGTTAGTCACTAAGGGGATACAAGTTTGACTAGCTTTGCTATTTCTTGATCCACTCTGCCATGTATTCTGTATATGTATCTAGTTTAATTTTAAGTAATTTTTATTATATTGGTGAATAAAAAAGTATTATTATTATTACTACTACTATTTATAATCACAATTTGACTTCCCCTCTACTACTCAATTCTAAGTACCTGTCATAGCATTTTATATCTTACTCGAGAGTCAAAATAGAACAAGAACGTTGACTTATTCTCACTGGCACCAAGATTAATGCGTGAATCATATATGAAGCAGAAGTTGTGGCATCAACCCAAGATGATGTGCCTAGGTAGTCAAATTCTATCTCAGGTTAAAAGAGAATCCCTAAGTCAGCTATCCTTCTATCTAAGTCTACATATCAAGCTCCATTTCCAGTCAGTGTGTGAAATTAAAGGAAAACGACTACTGGTCATAAAGACCGACAGGTAGCATAATGCTGCTGGTCCTTATGGAAAACTGCTAGTCCGTAATCAATGCATGCATGCGTTTATCCATGCATCCATCTTGCAGTCATCCATCCATCCATCCACACACACACACAGACACACACACACACAGATGGTGATTTTATGAAACATCATCAATGGTATTAAACCAGTTTCTTGACATGACAAGAATTGATACACAGTCCATCAAAATTACAATAAAAACGTTACAAATTAATCTTTATTACTTTAACTACAATAAAGTCTCAAAATTTAAACACAAATAATTCTGTTAATCTTGTTCATCCTCATACTCGACAATTAACTTTTCAAACTTCTGAATTAATTCTCCCAGACCTGCTCTCATGTTAGGGGTATATAAACATGACTCTAGTATCTCGACCAAGGTATAACCATCAATTTGGTTGAATCCAGTGAGGTGTACATTAGAATATTTCTTGAGTAAAATGGTCAAATATGACTTCAATATCATCGCCATCTTTAATTTGTGGCCATGGCAGGTCTACTATAAACATTTCTATAATAGTTGCTGCTATCGACCATATGTCAAGCGATGGCTGTAAAGTTTCACACATTATCAGGACTGCTTCAGGCGCCACGTATTGCATTGTTCCATTACCAATATTATCGGTTTATCCAATACAACCAGAAAATCCAAAATCACATAGCGTCAATTTGACACCATCAACCTGTAAATCGTGAATACACAAATGTTGTTCAACCAAATCTTCAAACGGTACCGTGTCTTTCTTCTGTATTTCCCACTTTTTTTCTGTTAATATTTGATATATACAGTAGTTCTCAACTTACAGATACGCAATTGCTAATCATGATTTAGGCGTCATTTTTAAATAGAAAGGTCGCTTTCGGATATTTTATAAACCAAATGTCTCAATTTTACCAATAATTTACAAACAAAACCCGAATTAATTGTTTGCTGAATTGGGCAAAAACAACACACAAGTTCGTTTCCGATAAACATGAGTTCAAAAAATAGGATAGTCAGGTGAACATTTAATTTTGTTTTGTGCTCAGGCCAAGAGACAAGATACTGTTGGTGACAACACCCTCTTTGATGAGATGTGAATTTGAAAGAGGTTGAACACAATTATGTGAAGAAGACGCGAACACAATGTGCAGACTGCTCTGTATAACTCAACTTACTGTTTGAAAAGACCTGGCTTCTCTGGGAAGGGACTTCAAAATTGGTATGGCCAACCGAACTCTGACAGTGTAGTCAACCTGTTTGTCCAAAAAAAGAAACGAAATACATATTTGTCATTTCACATATCTTGAAAATGAAATTCAATATTCATGAAATGTTGATGATGTCATAAGGTCACAGGTCACCAACTCAATTGTAAGTTTTCGTCATAGATTATATCACCTAATGTTTTCTCACCAGAAATGTATGTCATAAATATGGATACTGTAAATATGTTGGTGGCTACTCCGTACAAATGAGTAAACTTGTCACTTTCGTCACAAGTGATATCCCTAAAGAGAGAATAATGATGAACCGTTATTGTACAAAATTTAATCAAATTTAGGCGCACATGTAGATACGATATTCGTGACACATTTCCAGTTGAAGACAGGAAAATGTCATGTGGGTCGCCGAGTGGTTTTGAATCTACAAGTTACAGGTTTGAGCCTCATCGCTGCTGTTTGTTTCTGAATGGCTAAACTCCTTGGGTAAGTTCTAGATTGTGCCTGAGTCAACCCAGTTGTATAAATGGGGACCTGTAGGATAGAGTTCGCAATTCGAATCGTTTGATTCATATGTGTTTGCATGCATACGCTGCAATGGAGTTGAGGAAGTATAAACGGCGGTTGTGTTGCTATAGGGGACCAGTCAGTTTCTTTGGCCTGGGGGGTGGGGTGGATTTGTAGGGGGTCACCCTGTTTTTGAAATTAGCAGTAGGGGGTCATGCTGTTTTGGAAATTGTGGATGGGGGGGGGTCATTGTGTTTTGGAATGTGATGGAAGAAAAAAATCCTTTTCTACAATGGCATATAGCCTTATCTGAAATGTGGTACATGTAAATATTTGTTCAACTTGTCCCTGTTTCTTACATGAATTCTTTAATAGTATTACTTATTAGTTCAAACAATATATACCTATACATATACATGTATTACCTAGCTACCACACTAGTTACAGAACATGTCATGTAAATGCTTGGCTGTTCCACAATCAATGCTTCACTTGTATTGTAACTTGGGGCAAAAGTGAACTTGAAGGTTTCGTAATGGTAATTTTCATAGACAGTTTATAAAAGAAGTTTAATAATCTAAATTGTTCTGAACTTGTCAGAAGAGATTAATACACTTTCTATTTTGGAAACTACATGTTATTGACACCACAAATCACCACATCTCATCAGATTCCAGTTTCTATTATACACGAGGTATGACCACCTAAAGTTCTCTAACATACCGATGACTTTACTATGCATGCAATATTGGTGCCCTATAACAATGTCATGGGCCCATTTTTATGTGAAACTTACATTTACATTAGCTTTTCGAAGCTTGGAAATATTACCTCACAGGCTATGAATAATCTAAATATTGCCTAAATAGAAGCAAAAAACTCCAGATATGCCAGGGGGAAAACCCCACCCCAGAGGTCATTCATGCATTCAATCAACAATCAGATGCACCAACAACCTTTTTACAGTCATAATGGTATTAAACTTTCCCTAAATACTTTCACCCTATTCTAAAAACCTCCTGGGCTTCAAGGGGAAGACCCCCTAGGACCCTTCCCCCATAAGAGATGTACATATTCCCCTCTCAAGCTTTCCCCCTACCTTTCACTGCAAAGGTGCTACTAAACTCCTTTTGGAATATATTTACCCTGTGTAGTCAATAATTATAATTATGATAATGCTATCCTGGGATCTTATAAAGTATTTGCAAGACAGTCAAGCAAACCACACCGAGTCATGATAAAATATTATATATGGGGGATCATCATGTTTTAGAATTAAGTGATAGGGGGGTCAGCTTGTTTTTGGTTCAGTGACCTTTTTGTCGACCCGATTTAAGAATCCACAGGTCAATTCATTATGAATATCACCAAGTTTCAATTCATGACCAAGTTTGATGCGTTTCATCGACGTAATTTTCACGTCATATTTAACTTTATGTACAGATATAAACTACCACTGTAAATTACATCAACCATTTCCCAACTGTCGTAAGGGACAAGGGTATATCTGTAAACTGAAGGAGAAAAAATTATGATGTCGACATTCTAAGACAAAGATGACTTTCTGAACATTTAGTTCATTGGAATATTGTAACCATCATGGAACTCGGGTTAGTATTATGCAACATTTGATGAAAACGAATAATTTCACATAAAAGTGTTAAAGAAATATGTGTGAAGTTCTTTGACAACAAACTTTGTTTTTACAGTCATGAGATTCTTTTACACGATCACCTGAAGGTATCATACCACCAACAATATCGCAATCAATAGCCCTACTATCATTTTTGTTTCCGTCTGCTTCGTCTTGAGGGGGGTGGGGTCGAAATTTGCTTCTGACAGCGGACCACAACGTTTTCCAAGAGTTCTGTTTGAAGATACTCGACGCTTTTCGGGATACCCCAAGCACAATGTCCACACACTTCGGCCATTTACTTTGACTTTGAAACTGTTTTTTCCTGAACAAGAAAGACAGCGACAACGTGAAAAGTAACTGAGTGGTTAGAATGTACATTATGTGCTGTCATCATTATTAATCTGAAAATCAATCTAAGGTTAATCTAAGATCTGTAGTAGGAACATACAATCGAATTAGTTCGATCAGATACAGAAATTGAGCATGATCTATTATTTTAAAAGTGGTTACCAGAATTTTGAATTTGATCCTTACTTAAACTGGAAGTCAGTGCAAGTTGACAAGTACTGGAGTGATGTAATCAAACTTGCATGGGCAGTTGACAAGACGTGCAGCTACATTTTGAAGAGTCTGTAGACGGTTAATTTGAACTTTAGTTATTCCGTACAAGAGAGTATTACAGTAATCGAGGCAGGATGTTACAAATGCGTAGATTAATTTTTCAGTGGTTGCTTTGTCCAAAAGTCAACAAATCTTTCCAATTATGTGCAACATGATAACCATTTCTACATATCTGACCAATTTGATTAGACATGGCGCCATCGCTATTTAGAATCACAACTAGATTCCGAACTGAAGAAGATGGAATGATATCAATCTCACCAATCTTAAGGCTAGTTAGCTCTGATACAACTGATTTTAGGCGCGAGGAGAATTGTCATGGAGTACCAACATATTGGACATCATCCAGCTACAACTAATTCTTTTGTATTTGTAACATTCATTTCTAACAAGCTGTCTGACTCCAACGTTCAGTACAATTTCATCAGACATTTAACCATTAACGCAAACTCGCTGAGGTCTATCCTTACGAGAGTCACCGATCCAAAGAACTAAGTTATTATTAACATTTAACTCAATCAAATACTTTAATAGATTGTATGGCTTTATAGTATTGAATGTACCAAAAGAAGTCTATGAAAAGAATCCATATGTACGCATTCTTACGTTCTATTAAATTAAATAGTGTAATAGATGCATCCTCTACACCCATGTGGGCTTTTATACTCAAACTGAGAGGGGCTAGGGGTTCGTGTGAACACATTAACAAAAGGTCAGCCCTATATGACGAGGGCACACAGTACAGACATATTCAAGTACTATTATATAGAGTAGATATCGTACATACAAAACAACCCAAGTTTTAGATATTTATGTGAAGCTACGAGGACTGTGAGAGAGTCTATCGTAATACTTTATCACACAGCACATCATGTAATGAGCAAATGAAAACCTTAATGGCATCTTGGCATTATAAACTAGGGAAAAAAGCTTGAGATTGGGATATGTACGCATATCATGGGATGAGGGGGGTAAGGTTCTCTCCCAAGAAGCTCTGACCTTTTTGACTTTTAAAGCCACTATAACAGGAAGATATGCTTTCCAAACTGTAGAAGATAGTAATCATGTAATTAGCAATATGGTGTTTTCACAAGACAGTAGCACTATCATGTATCAGAAACTATTCTTTACACATAGGGTTGAATTATGTTCATGGCATTTTATTAAAAGTCAGCACATCTGATGGTTGTGTAATTGGTAGTGGGAGCATTAGAGAGTTGATTTTCTGTACGAGTCTTCAAAGGCAATCATGTGGAACAGCTAGTGCCACCACCCGCGCTATTTCTTGTGACGCATTTCCCAACAAATAAATTACGCAGAGTTCCTCAACCTCTTCCATTCTCCCTTAAAATAACAAATGCACACCAATTATTCATTTCTCATGCAACACACAACCACTCAAAAAGTCTCCATCATCAGCCATTTGGACAGGCATGCAGGGTGAACAGGTGTCATGCATATGCTCAATAATACTGGTCAACATGTGTAACGACACCACCGCTCAAAACTCTTTTGAGTGGTTATGCGCTTGAAGAGTTTTGTGTGATTTATTAGTTGGAAAATGAGATATATCGTGGCTCGAGGTATTTTAGTAGTGGCACGAGATGTTTCAGCGAGGAATGGCTAGCTAATGTGGCAGTAGTCTAGCCAGTGAGGGCCGGCTACTGACACTGGGGTAGTACTAGACTCAATTGAAACCTAACTCATTTCACCTGATTCTGTCAAAATACTGCCTAAGTCTGTAACCCTCGATGAACCCTCAACCACTTCCATCCTACCTACCATGACATTTTCTTTCAAATTTGGTAACGGTTGACAAAATGCCTACACAGTATTCGTATTGTAACATTTAGTCAGACATCTAAAGTACTCAATGTTTGTACGTCCGACCCTCCTACTATATAATGCAGTATTACTTGGAAAACTGTCGTAGAGGGCACATCAAACTCTCCAGCAAGCAGTCGTAGTTGTGTGTTTAAGCGTTATATTTTCTTTCATACGTATATCACTTGCTTTGTATATCACTTTTTACATGGCATGTCATTTGTCTTATATGTGTAATTTATTTCCACACATGCATCAGTTACCTTAAATGTGTCATTTATTTTTATGATGAACCATTTACTTTATGCGTGTGTAATTCATTTTCATATTTTCATCATTTGTCTTATGTGTGCATCATTTATATTCACACATGCGTTACTTGCCTTATGTGTCACTTATGTTAGCATGTATAAATTAAAAGTTATTTTACATTCATCATCATTGCATATCAAATGTAGATGAATAACATAAAGTGAGTAACTTATAGATGGCACTTACCACTCTTAGCCGTCAGGTGTAGCTGATGTACACTTAATATGCTGTAGATATAATAGCCATTGCCTTGATTGACATCCACAACAGCCAGACAACAGTACTTTCAGTTGGTTAATTTATGTATAGACTGTTTATGGAACTTACATTACATTTTAGCTAAATTCCCATCCTTGAAGATAAAATGGAATTTGCTGTGAGCGCTGTAAACAGGTTATGATATGGCATATCTCTGGCATAAGGTCCCCTAGAAATTCGATGTTAGAATAATGTATACTAACATTATTCTAACAGTCTAATTTCTATATTATCTAGTCAAAGCTAGGGGTGTCATTGCTGCCAAGCAACTCAATGTAGCCTCTTTGAGATGCCATATACCAGGGGAGGGGTGGGGTGGGGGAGGGGGTGTGGCAACTCCACACACACTATGCTTGACAGCAAATAGTGTTAAGTTATAAGGGCATGGGCCCCTATAACCTCAAACATACAAACATATAGTTTGTATGTTTGGGCGCGGACGCTGGCGGAGACACGCGCGCGGTGAAAATGGAGACAGCGAAATTTGAGACGCGACGCGATGTGAGGTAGTTGACAGCGCGGATGCTGACGGAGATGGTGAAATTTGCGACGCGACGCGACGCGAGGTAGTTGACGGCGGTGGCGGCAAAAAGGATTATAGCATTTTTAATACAGAACAACTTTATTTATTGAATGAAATGAAATTCATACTTACTTTTGTAGCATCTGGCATCAATCAAGTGTTCGGTCTTCTTATCCAGTCATCTGTCTTGGGTCTTCACATCAGCTATCCATTCATCTGTTTTTCCGGTCTTCGGACCAGCTTCCGTGGTGCCATCCTGAAGTGAATTAAAAAATAAAACAGTATTAAAATATAGCATAACTTTATTTATTGAATGAAATGAAGTTCATACTTACTTTTGTAACATCTGGCATCAATCAAGTGTTCGGTCTTCTTATCCAGTCATCTGTCTTGGGTCTTCACATCAGCTATCCATTCATCTGTTTTTCCGGTCTTCGGACCAGCTTCCGTGGCACCATCCTGAAGTGAATTAAAAAATAAAACAGTATTAATACAGCATACCTTTACTAATTGAATGAAATGAAATTCATACTTACTTTTGTAGCGTCTGGCATCAATCAAGTGTTCGGTCTTCTTATCCAGTCATCTGTCTTGGGTCTTCACATCAGCTTTCCATTCATCTGTTTTTCCGGTCTTCGGACCAGCTTCCGTGGCGCCATCCTGAAGTGAATTAAAAAATAAAACAGTATTAATACAGCATAACTTTATTTATTGAATGAAATGAAATTCATACTTACTTTTGTAGCATCTGGCATCAATCAAGTGTTCGGTCTTCTTATCCAGTCATCTGTCTTGGGTCTTCACATCAGCTTTCCATTCATCTGTTTTTCCGGTCTTCGGGCCAGCTTCCGTGGCGCCATCCTGAAGTGAATTAAAAAATAAAACAGTATTAATACAGCATAACTTTACTAATTGAATGAAATGAAATTCATACTTACTTTTGTAGCGTCTGGCATCAATCAAGTGTTCGGTCTTCTTATCCAGTCATCTGTCTTGGGTCTTCACATCAGCTTTCCATTCATCTGTTTTTCCGGTCTTCGGACCAGCTTCCGTGGCGCCATCCTGAAGTGAATTAAAAAATAAAACAGTATTAATACAGCATAACTTTATTTATTTATTGAATGAAATTCATACTTACTTTTGTAGCATCTGGCATCAATCAAGTGTTCGGTCTTCTTATCCAGTCATCTGTCTTGGGTCTTCACATCAGCTTTCCATTCATCTGTTTTTCCGGTCTTCGGACCAGCTTCCGTGGCGCCATCCTGAAGTGAATTAAAAAATAAAACAGTATTAATACAGCATAACTTTATTTATTGAATGAAATGAAATTCATACTTACTTTTGTAGCATCTGGCATCAATCAAGTGTTCGGTCTTCTTATCCAGTCATCTGTCTTGGGCCTTCACATCAGCTATCCATTCATCTGTTTTTCCGGTCTTCGGACCAGCTTCCGTGGCGCCATCCTGAAGTGAATTAAAAAATAAAACAGTATTAATACAGCATAACTTTACTAATTGAATGAAATGAAATTCATACTTACTTTTGTAGCATCTGGCATCAATCAAGTGTTCGGTCTTCTTATCCAGTCATCTGTCTTGGGTCTTCACATCAGCTTTCCATTCATCTGTTTTTCCGGTCTTCGGACCAGCTTCCGTGGCGCCATCCTAAAGTGAATTAAAACATAAAACAGTATTAATACAGCATAACTTTATTTATTGAATGAAATGAAATTCATACTTACTTTTGTAGCATCTGGCATCAATCAAGTGTTCGGTCTTCTTATCCAGTCATCTGTCTTGGGTCTTCACATCAGCTTTCCATTCATCTGTTTTTCCGGTCTTCGGACCAGCTTCCGTGGCGCCATCCTGAAGTGAATTAAAAAATAAAACAGTATTAATACAGCATAACTTTTTTTATAGAATAAAATGAAATTCATACTTACTTTTGTAGCATCTGGCATCAATCAAGTGTTCGGTCTTCTTATCCAGTCATCTGTCTTGGGTCTTCACATCAGCTTTCCATTCATCTGTTTTTCCGGTCTTCGGACCAGCTTCCGTGGTGCCATCCTGAAGTGAATTAAAAAATAAAACAGTATTAATACAGCATAACTTTACTAATTGAATAAAATGAAATTCATACTTACTTTTGTAGCATCTGGCATCAATCAAGTGTTCGGTCTTCTTATCCAGTCATCTGTCTTGGGTCTTCACATCAGCTTTCCATTCATCTGTTTTTCCGGTCTTCGGACCAGCTTCCGTGGCGCCATCCTGAAGTGAATTAAAAAGTAAAACAGTATTAATACAGCATAACTTGATTTATTGAATGAAATGAAATTCATACTTACTTTTGTAGTATCTGGCATCAATCAAGTGTTCGGTCTTCTTATCCAGTCATCTGTCTTGGGTCTTCACATCAGCTATCCATTCATCTGTTTTTCCGGTCTTCGGACCAGCTTCCGTGGCGCCATCCTGAAGTGAATTAAAAAGTAAAACAGTATTAATACAGCATAACTTTATTTATTGAATGAAATGAAATTCATACTTACTTTTGTAGCATCTGGCATCAATCAAGTGTTCGGTCTTCTTATCCAGTCATCTGTCTTGGGTCTTCACATAAGCTATCCATTCATCTGTTTTTCCGGTCTTCGGACCAGCTTCCGTGGCGCCATCCTGAAGTGAATTAAAAAGTAAAACAGTATTAATACAGCGTTACTTTTTTTATTGAATGAAATGAAATTCATACTTACTTTTGTAGCATCTGGCATCAATCACGTGTTCGGTCTTCTTATCCAGTCATCTGTCTTGGGTCTTCACATCAGCTTTCCATTCATCTGTTTTTCCGGTCTTCGGACCAGCTTCCGTGGCGCCATCCTGAAGTGAATGAAAAAAAAACAGTATTAATACAGCATAACTTTTTTTATTGAATGAAATGAAATTCATACTTACTTTTGTAGCAATGTAGGAACGAAATATATGCACGAGCGATAGCGAGTGCATATATTGAGTTCACTGGTCAAAACCGAGTTGTATACCTTCCCCAGGGGGTGGTTTATCGCTATTATATTATACTAGTATATTGAAAATATCGGAAACAAGATTCTAGTTTCATATGCGCCTCTGTGACTAATTTGCAAAACAATAACGCCGCTTTCAAGACAGCTGATCTTGGCCTCAACCATGATGTGAACGTCGTGCAGCGACTGGATTTATTTTATCTGCTAGTCGTTTATAGGGATAATCTGTACATTGATCGGCTCATTAAAAGTGCACAGTGATGAATAAACAACCTGTTTGACTCAAGGTATAAACTTGAAGTGGTTTATTGAATACAGCGTGCTTCGATCGTTCCCGGCCGAATTCGCGACTCGGTGAAGTGAGACATGGCGACAGGTTTATATTTACAATGTATTTATATTACTGGAAGTTACGTCAGTAGATTTTCGGGTTTGAGGATTTCCCTCTCGGATTGATGACTGATACTCTAGGACAGGATCCCAGACAAATTTCTATTTAGATTAATGGTAAGTCAGCCAGTGTAAGCTCTTACACTTGCTTCATTTTATGACAGGACAGGACAGGACAGCTCACCAATGTTTCTACTCCAGCCGCGCCGAGGCCGGCTGGGACCGATCTCGTGCATGCCTTGACCTTAGTACATGTAGTAGGCGATGATTTGTACACATACGCGATGACTTGATTGCTTTCGAAATTTCCTTCATAATTTCTGATAAAATATTGTCTCATTGAGAGAAAATCCTCCTCAATCCTGACAATTCGCAGAGTTCACTATCAGTATCACGCGGACTACAACTCAACGCACGTAGCTAGACGAACAAAATTTGGCCGCGTGCCAACCGTGCATTATCGCTCGTTTTAGACGTGCTAGTTCGATGTCTAGACCAATCAGATCTCTCGATTTGCGCCATCAATATACTGGCATAATATAATATACCATATACTATACTATGCCACACACTATATACTGTGCTATACTATATACTATACTATACTATACTATATACTATAAACTACACTATACTATACTTAAACAATAATGTACGCCCTCCCAGCCCATAATGGACGAAAGCAAACTTTGAACGACATAATGGGCGAGGCGACAGCCGAGCCCATTATGGAGTGCAAAGTTTGCTTGAGTCCATTATGGACTGGGAGGGCGTACATTATTGTTATTATTTTATAGTTTTGCCAATTCCAGTGAATTTGTAGACCGAGAAACGCAAAACAACGGATAATATACACAGCGCTGAACATCGTCTGCCATGTTCGGCCCGGAAGCTGAATACTAATCATAGCGACGCACGTACGTACACGGACATAAGCGTGTATTGTTATGCTCGTTCCGGGGCCGCGATGCCCAATAACGGAGTACATTATCAGTAATAATGTGCAGCGGTCACAAAATTCACTGGAATTGGTAATGCTATAATATGATATACAATATACTATGCTATATACTATGCTATACTATACACTACGCTATACTATACACTATACTATGCCATATACTATACTATACAATATACTATACTATACCACACTATACTATGCCATACACTATATACTGTGCTATACTATACCATATACTATACTATACAATATACTATACTATACTATGCTATACTATATACTAGACTATACTATGTACTTATACTATACTATACCATAGTACCGTATACCCGGTAGTTGCCCAGCAACAGAAACTACATACGTGCTTCACTAGTGAAAAAATGGAACTAATAATTGTAAATAATTTTGACATAGAATATTGAGATGAACTGTATCAAAATAAAACTCTTCTCCTTCAACGCATCTTTGACGTTACTACCATTTCAAGAATAACAAGTTCACCAAAAAGAAAAATCATTATCAACCAAATTGAAACCATTTCAAGAGGAATGTGCTTTGCAATTCACCACAAACGCTGCATGCAACTCTCAATCCCAATGAAGCAATAGACTACCACATAACCTTGCCCTGTACACCAACACTTAAACTGTAAACTTTTTACCTTTATTTTATTTATCTATTTATTTTTTTACCACATTTTTAATGTGGTTCTCCAGGTAGTGGAGGAATGTAATCGGACTGAACTGAACATGGTGTCGCCCGAGTCACCAAGCGAGTTAACATATCAAGACGCACTGGAGAAATTTGGATATTAACAGATATTCATACGTGAAAGACTTTCAGAAAAGAAAAAATATATGCATGATAATAGTCCATGAGTTGGAGCCAATTAAGCCCCATCGACTCGCAGCGACCTACATGTACACGGCAACATTGACTAAGTGAGCATATGAGCATGACATTATCAATGAAATTGCCATGTTGGGCATCGAGGTTGTCCAACGACGTCATTTACAATTGTCAAAAAAAAACACACGGTTTCAGGCTTTCACAAAGAAAGATTGGAAAGGTAAATTACTTGATATGACCATCAAAATACATTTACAGGGTCAAATTTGCGCTACGGTGTACGTGTATATGCGCGCGTTGAATGTTGAGTGATCTGTATGCAAATCACACGATAGCCATGATGTCACATCATGAATAAGTAATAGAAAGGGAGATACAGCAAGCGATCACAGTCGCTCGTGCCTCTGGCACTCGCTGATCAGTACGCGGTTATAGTATTGCTCCGGATCGGAGCGAGGCGACGACTTTAGTTTTAGATAAAACGTAGCAAAAAAGTCATGAACGAGTGTCCACGGTCTAGTCTAACCTAACATAACAGACAAGATGGCTGACTGGCGCCCCAGAATGCCTTGCTAGAGCAATACGTCAAAACCCATATCCAGCCACTGATGAGGGCGGTATTCCAATTATATGGTTATCTAGATCTCATTACCCCTTCTTTTCTCTGGCAATGTCCACATGTTAAAACAGAAAAACAGTTACTTGAGAACGACAGAGCGTGACCCCACTATACTACCGGTGTATATCTTCCATTTTTCAACAAATCTTAGGTGTATTTGTGAACATTTCTCAGGATATGTTCCAATTTTTTTATTAAGCTTATAAACAATCATGTCAAACTGCCTGAATAATAAGAAAAAACATACAGTTGTGAAATTATGTTTGTGTGAAGGTAGCAGGACGGTCCGACTAAAAAGTCATTAGCCACAAACATTAAACACTGAAAATATCAATTTGTTTGTCTATATATTTCTCTTAATCTCTGCCTTGTTGTCTTATTACTTTAGTACTATGAGTCAATACTGTGATTCTAAACTTTACTTCTATCAAACTTTTATTGGTGTTATTTGAAATAAACACCTGCCACTAATTTATGATTATAGTACTAGGCTGAAGGCTAAGGCACTCGCTGATCAGTACGCGGTTATAGTATTGCTCCGGATCGGAGCGAGGCGACGACTTTAGTTTTAGATAAAACGTAGCTAAAAAGGCACCAACTACTGTCGACAGTTTAACCAGACATTTACATAACAGACAAGATGGCTGACTGGCGCCCCATCATGCCTTACATCAAAACCCATATCCAGCCACTGAGGGCGGAAATAACAAACAAATACAGTTGTGAAATTATGTTCGTGTGGCGGTAGCAGGCTGGTCCGAGTAAAACGTCATTAGACACAAACTTTAAACACTGAAAATATCAGTTTGTTTGTCTATATATTGCTCTTAATCTCTGCTTCGTTGTCATATTATTTTAGTACTACGAGTCAATACTGTGATTCTACACTTTACTTTGGTGTTATTCCAAATAAACACCCCAAGGTTAAGGGATGACATATTAAACAACAAGTTACCTCACTGCCTTACAGACTATCACATGGCACCATGTTCATGATTATAGTACGACGTTCAAGGTTAAGGGATGACTTATTAAACAAGTTACATCACTGCCTTACAGACTATCACATGCCACCATGTTCATGATTATAGTACGACGTTCAAGGTTAAGGGTTGACTTATTAAACAACAGTGTTACCTCACTACCTTACAGACTATCACATGCCACTAGTTCATGATTATAGTACTAGGTTCAAGGTTAAGGGATGACTTATTAAACAACAAGTTACCTCACTGCGTTACAGACTATCACATGCCACCATGTTCATGATTATAGTACTAGGTTCAAGGTTAAGGGATGACTTATTAAACAACAAGTTACCTCACTGCCTTACAGAATATCACATGCCACCATGTTCATGATTATAGTACGACGTTCAAGGTTAAGGGTTGACTTATTAAACAACAGTGTTACCTCACTACCTTACAGACTATCACATGCCACAAGTTCATGATTATAGTACTAGGTTCAAGGTTAAGGGATGACTTATTAAACAACAAGTTACCTCACTGCGTTACAGACTATCACATGCCACCATGTTCATGATTATAGTACTAGGTTCAAGGTTAAGGGATGACTTATTAAACAAGTTACCTCACTGCGTTACAGACTATCAAATGCCACCATGTTCATGATTATAGTACTAGGTTCAAGGTTAGGGGATGACTTATTAAACAAGTTACCTCACTGCCTTACAGACTATCACATGCCACTAGTTCATGATTATAGTACTAGGTTCAAGGTTAAGGGATGACTTATTAAACAACAAGTTACCTCACTGCCTTACAGACTATCACATGCCACCATGTTCATGATTATAGTACTAGGTTCAAGATTAAGGGATGACTTATTAAACAACAAGTTACCTCACTGTCTTACAGACTATCACATGCCACCATGTTCATGATTATATAGTACTAGGTTCAAGGTTAAGGGATGATTTATTAAACAACAAGTTACCTCACTGCCTTACAGACTATCAAATGCCACCATGTTCATGATTATAGTACTAGGTTCAAGGTTAAGGGATGACTTATTATTATACAAGTTACCTCACTGCCTTACAGACTATCACATGCCACCATGTTCATGATTATAGTACTAGGTTCAAGGTTAAGGGATGACTTATTAATATACAAGTTACCTCACTGCCTTACAGACTATCACATGCCACCATGTTCATGATTATAGTACTAGGTTCAAGGGTAAGGGATGACTTATTAAATAACAAGTTACCTCACTGCCTTACAGACTACCACATGCCACTAGTTCATGATTATAGTACTAGGTTCAAGGTTAAGGGATGACTTATGAAACAAGTTACCTCACCACTTTACAGGCTATCACATGCCACTAGTTCATGATTATAGTACTAGGTTCAATGTTAAGGGATGACTTATTAAACAAAAAGTTACCTCACTGCCTTACAGACTACCACATGCCACTAGTTCATGATTATAGTACTAGGTTCAAGGTTAAGGGATGATTTATTAAACAAGTTGCCTTACTGCCTTACAGACTATCACATGCTACCATGTTCATGATTATAGTACTAGGTTCAAGGTTAAGGGATGATTTATTAAACAAGTTACCTCACTGCCTTACAGACTACCACATGCCACTAGTTCATGATTATAGTACTAGGGTCAAGGTTAAGGGATGACTTATTAAACAACAAGTTACCTCACTGCCTTACAGCCTATCACATCCCACTAGTTCATGATTATAGTACTAGGTTCAAGGTTAAGGGATGATTTATTAAACAAGTTGCCTCACTGCCTTACAGACTATCACATGCCACCATGTTCATGATTATAGTACTAGGTTCAAGGTTAAGGGATGACTTATTAAACAAGTTACCTCACCACTTTACAGGCTATCACATGCCACTAGTTCATGATTATAGTACTAGGTTCAATGTTAAGGGATGACTTATTAAACAACAAGTTACCTCACTGTCTTAGAGACTATCACATGCCACTGGTTCATGATTATAGTACTAGGTTCAAGGTTAAGGGATGACTTATTAAACAACAAGTTACCTCACTGCCTTACAGACTACCATATGCCACCATGTTCATGATTATAGTACTAGGTTCAAGGTTAAGGGATGACTTATTAAACAACAAGTTACCTCACTGTCTTACAGACTATCACATGCCACCATGTTCATGATTATAGTACTAGGTTCAAGGTTAAGGGATGATTTATTAAACAACAAGTTACCTCACTGCCTTACAGACTATCACATGCCACCATGTTCATGATTATAGTACTAGGTTCAAGGTTAAGGGATGACTTATTATTATACAAGTTACCTCACTGCCTTACAGACTATCACATGCCACCATGTTCATGATTATAGTACTAGGTTCAAGGTTAAGGGATGACTTATTAATATACAAGTTACCTCACTGCCTTACAGACTATCACATGCCACCATGTTCATGATTATAGTACTAGGTTCAAGGGTAAGGGATGACTTATTAAATAACAAGTTACCTCACTGCCTTACAGACTACCACATGCCACTAGTTCATGATTATAGTACTAGGTTCAAGGTTAAGGGATGACTTATGAAACAAGTTACCTCACCACTTTACAGGCTATCACATGCCACTAGTTCATGATTATAGTACTAGGTTCAATGTTAAGGGATGACTTATTAAACAAGTTGCCTCACTGCCTTACAGACTATCACATGCCACCATGTTCATGATTATAGTACTAGGTTCAAGGTTAAGGGATGATTTATTAAACAAGTTACCTCACTGCCTTACAGACTACCACATGCCACTAGTTCATGATTATAGTACTAGGGTCAAGGTTAAAGGATGACTTATTAAACAACAAGTTACCTCACTGCCTTACAGCCTATCACATGCCACTAGTTCATGATTATAGTACTAGGTTCAAGGTTAAGGGATGACTTGTTAAACAAGTTACCTCACCACTTTACAGGCTATCACATGCCACTAGTTCATGATTATAGTACTAGGTTCAATGTTAAGGGATGACTTATTAAACAACAAGTTACCTCACTGCCTTACAGACTATCACATGCCACTGGTTCATGATTATAGTACTAGGTTCAAGGTTAAGGGATGACTTATTAAACAACAAGTTACCTCACTGCCTTACAGACTACCACATGCCACCATGTTCATGATTATAGTACTAGGTTCAAGGTTAAGGGATGACTTATTAAACAACAAGTTACCTCACTGTCTTACAGACTATCACATGCCACCATGTTCATGATTATAGTACTAGGTTCAAGGTTAAGGGATGATTTATTAAACAACAAGTTACCTCACTGCCTTACAGACTATCACATGCCACCATGTTCATGATTATAGTACTAGGTTCAGGGTTAAGGGATGACTTATTATTATACAAGTTACCTCACTGCCTTACAGACTATCACATGCCACCATGTTCATGATTATAGTACTAGGTTCAAGGTTAAGGGATGACTTATTAATATACAAGTTACCTCACTGCCTTACAGACTATCACATGCCACCATGTTCATGATTATAGTACTAGGTTCAAGGGTAAGGGATGACTTATTAAATAACAAGTTACCTCACTGCCTTACAGACTACCACATGCCACTAGTTCATGATTATAGTACTAGGTTCAAGGTTAAGGGATGACTTATGAAACAAGTTACCTCACCACTTTACAGGCTATCACATGCCACTAGTTCATGATTATAGTACTAGGTTCAATGTTAAGGGATGACTTATTAAACAAAAAGTTACCTCACTGCCTTACAGACTACCACATGCCACTAGTTCATGATTATAGTACTAGGGTCAAGGTTAAGGGATGATTTATTAAACAAGTTGCCTCACTGCCTTACAGACTACCACATGCCACTAGTTCATGATTATAGTACTAGGGTCAAGGTTAAAGGATGACTTATTAAACAACAAGTTACCTCACTGCCTTACAGCCTATCACATGCCACTAGTTCATGATTATAGTACTAGGTTCAAGGTTAAGGGATGACTTATTAAACAAGTTACCTCACCACTTTACAGGCTATCACATGCCACTAGTTCATGATTATAGTACTAGGTTCAATGTTAAGGGATGACTTATTAAACAACAAGTTACCTCACTGCCTTACAGCCTATCACATGTCACTAGTTCATGATTATAGTACTAGGTTCAAGGTTAAGGGATGACTTATGAAACAAGTTACCTCACCACTTTACAGACTATCTCATGCCACCATGTTCATGATTATAGTACTAGGTTCAAGGTTAAGGGATGACTTATTAAACAACAAGTTACCTCACTGCCTTAGAGACTATCACATGCCACTGGTTCATAATTATAGTACTAGGTTCAAGGTTAAGGGATGACTTATTAAACAACAAGTTACCTCACTGCCTTACAGACTATCACATGCCACCATGTTCATGATTATAGTACTAGTTTCAACGTTAAGGGATGACTTATTAAACAACAAGTTACCACACTGCCTTACAGACTATCACATGCCGCTAGTTCATGATTATAGTACTAGGTTCAAGGTTAAGGGATGACTTATTAAAGAAGTTACATCACTGCCTTACAGACTATCACATGCCACTAGTTCATGATTATAGTACTAGGTTCAAGGTTAAGGGATGACTTATGAAACAAGTTACCTCACCACTTTACAGGCTATCACATGCCACTAGTTCATGATTATAGTACTAGGTTCAATGTTAAGGGATGACTTATTAAACAAAAAGTTACCTCACTGCCTTACAGACTACCACATGCCACTAGTTCATGATTATAGTACTAGGGTCAAGGTTAAGGGATGATTTATTAAACAAGTTGCCTCACTGCCTTACAGACTACCACATGCCACTAGTTCATGATTATAGTACTAGGGTCAAGGTTAAAGGATGACTTATTAAACAACAAGTTACCTCACTGCCTTACAGCCTATCACATGCCACTAGTTCATGATTATAGTACTAGGTTCAAGGTTAAGGGATGACTTATTAAACAAGTTACCTCACCACTTTACAGGCTATCACATGCCACTAGTTCATGATTATAGTACTAGGTTCAATGTTAAGGGATGACTTATTAAACAACAAGTTACCTCACTGCCTTAGAGACTACCACATGCCACTAGTTCATGATTATAGTACTAGGGTCAAGGTTAAGGGATGACTTATTAAACAACAAGTTACCTCACTGCCTTACAGCCTATCACATGTCACTAGTTCATGATTATAGTACTAGGTTCAAGGTTAAGGGATGACTTATGAAACAAGTTACCTCACCACTTTACAGACTATCTCATGCCACCATGTTCATGATTATAGTACTAGGTTCAAGGTTAAGGGATGACTTATTAAACAACAAGTTACCTCACTGCCTTAGAGACTATCACATGCCACTGGTTCATAATTATAATACTAGGTTCAAGGTTAAGGGATGACTTATTAAACAACAAGTTACCTCACTGCCTTACAGACTATCACATGCCACCATGTTCATGATTATAGTACTAGTTTCAACGTTAAGGGATGACTTATTAAACAACAAGTTACCACACTGCCTTACAGACTATCACATGCCGCTAGTTCATGATTATAGTACTAGGTTCAAGGTTAAGGGATGACTTATTAAAGAAGTTACATCACTGCCTTACAGACTATCACATGCCACTAGTTCATGATTATAGTACTAGGTTCAAGGTTTAGGCAAATCGGATTATACCTAAGGTAAATACGTCCATAATAAGACTTGCAATAAATTAATTTTTGGAACAGTTTGCCATGTTCATTTCATTATTCTCTAAAACATGTAGACTTTATCCATTAATGTGTCATTTTGTATTTAATTAATGTATTTGTCTTGTGTCTAATATTGATTTTACATTTTCATTATGCTATTTTTGTGACTCCCATTACCTAGTTACCAACTTTGATTTACTTTTTGGTAGAAACTGTAGATTTCGTCCTATATGGCACAGTGAGAGTGATCTACGACACCAATAAATATATATAAACATATATAAGACAATCATTGACTTACTTCTGCCTTGAGATTGGTAATCACATCCATCCATTTTGGGTCTTGTTATCCATCTTGGGTCTTCGTATCCATCTTGGGCATTTGTATCCATCTTGGGCCTTCGTATCCATCTTGGGTCTAGGGTCTTGTTATCCATCTTGGGTCTTCGTATCCATCTTGGGTCTTCGCCTCCATCTTGGGTCTTCGTATCCATCTTGGGTGTTCGTATCGATCTTGGGTCTTCGCCTCCATCTTGGGTCTCGTATCCATCTTGGGTCTTCGTATCCATCTTGGGTCTTCGCCTCCATCTTGGGTCTTCGTATCCATCTTGGGTCTTCGTATCCATCTTGGGTCTTCGCCTCCATCTTGGGTCTTCGTATCCATCTTGGGTGTTCGTATCGATCTTGGGTCTTCGCCTCCATCTTGGGTCTCGTATCCATCTTGGGTCTTCGTATCCATCTTGGGTCTTCGCCTCCATCTTGGGTCTTCGTATCCATCTTGGGTCTTCGTATCCATCTTGGGTCTTCGCCTCCATCTTGGGTCTTCGTATCCATCTTGGGTCTTCGTATCCATCTATGAAAGTGAATGAAACAAAACAGTTTAGTAATTAATATATAGCATTCACTGATATTGTAATGTATTCTAATTTTGCTACACGCTGCAGTCTTGATAAGCAAATGTTTCTAACTTCTAATGTTCCAGTGTGTAATACTAATTAATATCAGGTAAAATCACTTTATATAAGACAATTATTAACTTACGTCTGCCTTGAGTCTGCCTTGTCCGTCTCTGGTCTTCTTGTCCATCTTCTTGTAGCTCCATTATAATTGTGTCCACCTGGTTGGTTTTTATTGTTTATTTTTTTGCTGAATTCCCCTTTTCTATCATCCTGATTCATCGTGAACATGTATAATGAAAGACTGATATGTATGATACCAATACCATTTCAAAAAGACAATTTGACTTGCTTTACTGAGGAGAAATTTAGTGAGTTAATTAGATTTATTGGTGCCTAAATTAGTGAAGTGCAAGATAGGAAAGTGCCGGCAATTAGTTCTTTTTGAACTGGCATTGGCAAAATAGAACGCTTCCATTAAGTTTGTTCACGTTTTCCAATTTTGTCAGCTCTAAAGTATAGCATCGAGTGATGCTATACTTTTTTGCTACTGCTTGACAATGGAACTCGCCAAACTGTTTTCCATTGCCTCCCCCCCCCCCACACCACCAACCTAACCCAACACGTACAAGAGAACAAAATAGTATGTCAGTCATCCCAACCACAAGGAAGTATAACCCAATACTTCCATTTCCCAACCAACCAAGTAGGCACAACTTTGGGCATACATCCTCCGTCTTCTCAAGTTGCATCTTCCATCCAACTTCAGCAACTTACAGGCAGACATCAGAGAGGTAACTCGGCGTCTGAAAATATCAGTTTGTTTGTTTATATATTGCTATTAATCTCTGCTTCGTTGTCTTATTATTTTAGTACTACGAGTCAATACTGTGATTCTACACTTTACTTCCATCAAACTTTTATTGGTGTTATTCCAAATAAACACCCCAAGGTTAAGGGATGACTTATTAAACAACAAGTTACCTCACTGCCTTACAGACTATCACATGCCACTAGTTCATAATTATAGTACTAGGTTCAAGGTTAAGGGATGACTTATTAAACAAACAACAAGTTACCTCACTGCCTTACAGACTATCACATGCCACCATGTTCATGATTATAGTACTAGGTTCAAGGTTAAGGGATGACTTATTAAACAAGTTACCTCACTGCCTTACCGACTATCACATGCCACTAGTTCATGATTATAGTACTAGGTTCAAGGTTAAGGGATGACTTATTAAACAACAAGTTACCTCACTGCCTTACAGACTATCACATGCCACCATGTTCATGATTATAGTACTAGGTTCAAGGTTAAGGGATGACTTATTAAACAACAAGTTCCCTCACTGCCTTACAGACTATCACATGCCACCATGTTCATGATTATAGTACTAGGTTCAAGGTTAAGGGATGATTTATTAAACAACAAGTTACATCACTGCCTTACAGACTATCACATGCCACCATGTTCATGATTATAGTACTAGGTTCAAGGTTAAGGGATGATTTATTAAACAACAAGTTACCTCACTGCCTTACAGACTATCACATGCCACCATGTTCATGATTATAGTACTAGGTTCAAGGTTAAGGGATGACTTATTATTATACAAGTTACCTCACTGCCTTACAGACTATCACATGCCACTAGTTCATGATTATAGTACTAGGTTCAAGGTTAAGGGATGACTTATTAAATAACAAGTTACCTCACTGCCTTACAGACTACCACATGCCACCATATTCATGATTATAGTACTAGGTTCAAGGTTAAGGGATGACTTATGAAACAAGTTACCTCACCACTTTACAGGCTATCACATGCCACTAGTTCATGATTATAGTACTAGGTTCAATGTTAAGGGATGACTTATTAAACAACAAGTTACCTCACTGCCTTACCGACTATCACATGCCACCATGTTCATGATTATAGTACTAGGTTCAAGGTTAAGGGATGATTTATTAAACAACAAGTTACCTCACTGCCTTACAGACTATCACATGCCACCATGTTCATGATTATAGTACTAGGTTCAAGGTTAAGGGATGACTTATTATTATACAAGTTACCTCACTGCCTTACAGACTATCACATGCCACCATGTTCATGATTATAGTACAGGGTTCTGGGTTAAGGGATGACTTATTAAATAACAAGTTACCTCACTGCCTTACAGACTATCACATACCACTAGTTCATGATTATAGTACTAGGTTCAAGGTTAAGGGATGACTTATGAAACAAGTTACCTCACCACTTTACAGGCTATCACATGCCACTAGTTCATGATTATAGTACTAGGTTCAAGGTTAAGGGATGACTTATTAAACAACAAGTTACCTCACTGCCTTACAGACTATCACATGCCACTAGTTCATGATTATAGTACTAGGTTCAAGGTTAAGGGATGATTTATTAAACAAGTTACATTACTACCTTACAGACTATCACATGCCACCATGTTCATGATTATAGTACTAGGTTCAAGGTTAAGGGATGACTTATTATTATACAAGTTACCTCACTGCCTTACAGACTATCACATGCCACTAGTTCATGATTATAGTACTTGGCTCAAGGTTAAGAGATGACTTATTAAACAACAAGTTAAATCACTGCCTTACAGACTATCACATGCCACCATGTTCATGATTATATTACTTGGTTCAAGGTTAAGGGATGACTTATTATTATACATGTTACCTCACTGCCTTACAGACTATCACATGCCACTAGTTCATGATTATAGTACTAGGTTCAAGGTTAAGGGATGACTTATTAAACAACAAGTTACCTCACTGCCTTACAGACTATCACATGCCACCATGTTCATGATTATAGTACTAGGTTCAAGGTTAAGGGATGATTTATTAAACAACAAGTTACATCACTGCCTTACAGACTATCACATGCCACCATGTTCATGATTATAGTACTAGGTTCAAGGTTAAGGGATGATTTATTAAACAACAAGTTACCTCACTACCTTACAGACTATCACATGCCACCATGTTCATGATTATAGTACTAGGTTCAAGGTTAAGGGATGACTTATTATTATTATACAAGTTACCTCACTGCCTTACAGACTATCACATGCCACTAGTTCATGATTATAGTACTAGGTTCAAGGTTAAGGGATCACTTATTATTATACAAGTTACCTCACTGCCTTACAGACTATCACATGCCACTAGTTCATGATTATAGTACTAGGTTCAAGGTTAAGGGATCACTTATTATTATACAAGTTACCTCACTGCCTTACAGACTATCACATGCCACTAGTTCATGATTATAGTACTAGGTTCAAGGTTAAGGGATCACTTATTATTATACAAGTTACCTCACTGCCTTACAGACTATCACATGCCACTAGTTCATGATTATAGTACTAGGTTCAAGGTTAAGGGATGACTTATTAAATAACAAGTTACCTCACTGCCTTACAGACTACCACATGCCACCATGTTCATGATTATAGTACTAGGTTCAAGGTTAAGGGATGACTTATGAAACAAGTTACCTCACCACTTTACAGGCTATCACATGCCACTAGTTCATGATTATAGTACTAGGTTCAAGGTTAAGGGATGATTTATTAAACAACAAGTTACCTCACTGCCTTACCGACTATCACATGCCACCATGTTCATGATTATAGTACTAGGTTCAAGGTTAAGGGATGATTTATTAAACAACAAGTTACCTCACTGCCTTACAGACTATCACATGCCACCATGTTCATGATTATAGTACTTGGTTCAAGGTTAAGGGATGACTTATTATTATACAAGTTACCTCACTGCCTTACAGACTATCACCTGCCACCATGTTCATGATTATAGTACAGGGTTCTAGGTTAAGGGATGACTTATTAAATAACAAGTTACCTCACTGCCTTACAGACTATCACATACCACTAGTTCATGATTATAGTACTAGGTTAAAGGTTAAGGGATGACTTATGAAACAAGTTACCTCACCACTTTACAGGCTATCACATGCCACTAGTTCATGATTATAGTACTAGGTTCAATGTTAAGGGATGACTTATTAAACAACAAGTTACCTCACTGCCTTACAGACTATCACATGCCACTAGTTCATGATTATAGTACTAGGTTCAAGGTTAAGGGATGATTTATTAAACAAGTTACATTACTACCTTACAGACTATCACATGCCATCATGTTCATGATTATAGTACTAGGTTCAAGGTTAAGGGATGACTTATTAAACAAGTTACCTCACTGCCTTACAGACTATCACATGCCACTAGTTCATGATTATAGTACTTGGCTCAAGGTTAAGAGATGACTTATTAAACAACAAGTTAAATCACTGCATTACAGACTATCACATGCCACCATGTTCATGATTATATTACTAGGTTCAAGGTTAAGGGATGACTTATTATTATACATGTTACCTCACTGCCTTACAGACTATCACATGCCACTAGTTCATGATTATAGTACTAGGTTCAAGGTTAAGGGATGACTTATTAAACCACAGTGTTAACTCACTGCCTTACAGACTATCACATGCCACTAGTTCATGATTATAGTACTAGGTTCAAGGTTAAGGGATGACTTATTGAACAAGTTACCTCAAACCCTTACAGACTATCACATGCCACCATGTTCATGATTATAGTACTAGGTTCAAGGTTAAGGGATGACTTATTAAACAAGTTACCTCACCACTTTGCAGGCTATCACATGCCACTAGTTCATGATTATAGTATTAGGTTCAATGTTAAGGGATGACTTATTAAACAACAAGTTACCTCACTGTCTTACAGACTATCACATGCCACTAGTTCATGATTATAGTACTAGGTTCAAGGTTAAGGGATGACTTATTAAACAACAAGTTACCCCACTCACTACCTTACAGACTATCAAATGCCACTAATTCATGATTATAGTACTAGGTTCAAGGTTAAGGGATGATTTATTAAACAAGTTACCTTACTGTCTTACAGACTATCACATATGCCACCATGTTCATGATTATAGTACTAGGTTCAAGGTTAAGGGATAACTTATTAAACAAGTTACCTCACTGCCTTACAGACTATCACATGCCACCATGTTCATGATTATATTACTAGGTTCAAGGTTAAGGGATGACTTATTATTATACAAGTTACCTCACTGCCTTCCAGACTATCACATGCCACTAGTTCATGATTATTGTGCTAGGTTAAAGGTTAAGGGATGACTTATTAAAGAACAAGTTACCTCACTGCCTTACAGACTATCACATGCCACTAGTTCATGATTATAGTACTAGGCTCAAGGTTAAGGGATGACTTATTAAACAACAAGTTACCTCACTGGCTTACAGACTATCACATGCCACCATGTTCATGATTATATTACTAGGTTCAAGGTTAAGGGATGACTTATTATTATACAAGTTACCTCACTGCCTTACAGACTATCACATGCCACTAGTTCATGATTATAGTACTAGGTTCAAGGTTAAGGGATGACTTATTAACCAACAGTGTTACCTCACTGCCTTACAGACTATCACATGCCACTAGTTCATGATTATAGTACTAGGTTCAAGGTTAAGGGTTGACTTATTATTATACAAGTTACCTCACTGCCTTACAGACTATCACATGCCACCATGTTCATGATTATAGTACTAGGTTCAAGGTTAAGGGATGACTTATTGAACAAGTTACCTCAAAGCCTTACAGACTATCACATGCCACCATGTTCATGATTATAGTACTAGGTTCAAGGTTAAGGGATGATTTATTAAACAACAAGTTACCTCACTGCCTTACAGACTATCTCATGCCACCATGTTCATGATTATAGTACTAGGTTCAAGGTTAAGGGACGACTTATTATTATACAACTTACCTCACTGCCTTACAGACTATCACATGCCACTAGTTCATGATTATAGTACTAGGTTCAAGGTTAAGGGATGATTTATTAAACAACAGTGTTACCTCACTGCCTTACAGACTATCACATGCCACTAGTTCATGATTATAGTACTAGGTTCAAGGTTAAGGGATGACTTATTAAACAGGAAGTTACCTCACTGCCTTACAGACTATCACATGCCACTAGTTCATGATTATAGTACTAGGTTCAAGGTTAAGGGATGACTTATTAAACCACAGTGTTAACTCACTGCCGTACAGACTATCACATGCCACTAGTTCATGATTATAGTACTAGGTTCAAGGTTAAGGGATGACTTATTGAACAAGTTACCTCAAACCCTTACAGACTATCACATGCCACCATGTTCATGATTATAGTACTAGGTTCAAGGTTAAGGGATGACTTATTAAACAAGTTACCTCACCACTTTGCAGGCTATCACATGCCACTAGTTCATGATTATAGTATTAGGTTCAATGTTAAGGGATGACTTATTAAACAACAAGTTACCTCACTGTCTTACAGACTATCACATGCCACTAGTTCATGATTATAGTACTAGGTTCAAGGTTAAGGGATGACTTATTAAACAACAAGTTACCCCACTCACTACCTTACAGACTATCAAATGCCACTAATTCATGATTATAGTACTAGGTTCAAGGTTAAGGGATGATTTATTAAACAAGTTACCTTACTGTCTTACAGACTATCACATATACCACCATGTTCATGATTATAGTACTAGGTTCAAGGTTAAGGGATAACTTATTAAACAAGTTACCTCACTGCCTTACAGACTATCACATGCCACCATGTTCATGATTATATTACTAGGTTCAAGGTTAAGGGATGACTTATTATTATACAAGTTACCTCACTGCCTTCCAGACTATCACATGCCACTAGTTCATGATTATTGTGCTAGGTTAAAGGTTAAGGGATGACTTATTAAAGAACAAGTTACCTCACTGCCTTACAGACTATCACATGCCACTAGTTCATGATTATAGTACTAGGCTCAAGGTTAAGGGATGACTTATTAAACAACAAGTTACCTCACTGGCTTACAGACTATCACATGCCACCATGTTCATGATTATATTACTAGGTTCAAGGTTAAGGGATGACTTATTATTATACAAGTTACCTCACTGCCTTACAGACTATCACATGCCACTAGTTCATGATTATAGTACTAGGTTCAAGGTTAAGGGATGACTTATTAACCAACAGTGTTACCTCACTGCCTTACAGACTATCACATGCCACTAGTTCATGATTATAGTACTAGGTTCAAGGTTAAGGGATGACTTATTATTATACAAGTTACCTCACTGCCTTACAGACTATCACATGCCACCATGTTCATGATTATAGTACTAGGTTCAAGGTTAAGGGATGACTTATTGAACAAGTTACCTCAAAGCCTTACAGACTATCACATGCCACCATGTTCATGATTATAGTACTAGGTTCAAGGTTAAGGGATGATTTATTAAACAACAAGTTACCTCACTGCCTTACAGACTATCTCATGCCACCATGTTCATGATTATAGTACTAGGTTCAAGGTTAAGGGACGACTTATTATTATACAACTTACCTCACTGCCTTACAGACTATCACATGCCACTAGTTCATGATTATAGTACTAGGTTCAAGGTTAAGGGATGATTTATTAAACAACAGTGTTACCTCACTGCCTTACAGACTATCACATGCCACTAGTTCATGATTATAGTACTAGGTTCAAGGTTAAGGGATGACTTATTAAACAGGAAGTTACCTCACTGCCTTACAGACTATCACATGCCACTAGTTCATGATTATAGTACTAGGTTCAAGGTTAAGGGATGACTTATTATTATACAAGTTACCTCACTGCCTTACAGACTATCACATGCCACTAGTTCATGATTATAGTACTAGGTTCAAGGTTAAGGGATGACTTATTAACCAACAGTGTTACCTCACTGCCTTACAGACTATCATATGCCACTAGTTCATGATTATAGTACTAGGTTCAAGGTTAAGGGATGACTTATTGGACAAGTTACCTCAAAGCCTTACAGACTATCACATGCCACCATGTTCATGATTATAGTACTAGGTTCAAGGTTAAGGGATGATTTATTAAACAACAAGTTACCTCACTGCCTTACAGACTATCACATGCCACCATGTTCATGATTATAGTACTAGGTTCAAGGTTAAGGGACGACTTATTATTATACAAGTTACCTCACAGCCTTACAACTATCACATGCCACTAGTTCATGATTATAGTACTAGGTTCAAGGTTAAGGGATGATTTATTAAACAACAAGTTACCTCACTGCCTTACAGACTATCACATGCCACCATGTTCTTGATTATAGTACTAGGTTCAAGGTTAAGGGATGACTTATTATTATACAAGTTTCCTCACTGCCTTACAGACTATCACATGCCACCATGTTCATGATTATAGTACTAGGTTCATGGTTAAGGGATGACTTATTATTATACAAGTTACCTCACTGCCTTACAGACTATCACATGCCACTAGTTCATGATTATAGTACTAGGTTCAAGGTTAAGGGATCACTTATTATTATACAACTTACCTCACTGCCTTACAGACTATCACATGCCACCATGTTCATGATTATAGTACTAGGTTCAAGGTTAAGGGATGACTTATTATTATACAAGTTACCTCACTGCCTTACAGACTATCACATGCCACCATGTTCATGATTATAGTACAGGGTTCAAGGTTAAGGGATGACTTATTAAATAACAAGTTACCTCACTGCCTTACAGACTATCACATACAACTAGTTCATGATTATAGTACTAGGTTCAAGGTTAAGGGATGACTTATGAAACAAGTTACCTCACCACTTTACAGGCTATCACATGCCACTAGTTCATGATTATAGTACTAGGTTCAATGTTAAGGGATGACATATTAAACAACAAGTTACCTCACTGACTTACAGACTATCACATGCCACTAGTTCATGATTATAGTACTAGGTTCAAGGTTAAGGGATGATTTTTTAAACAAGTTACCTTACTGCCTTACAGACTATCACATGCCACCATGTTCATGATTATAGTACTAGGTTCAAGGTTAAGGGATGACTTATTATTATACAAGTTACCTCACTGCCTTACAGACTATCACATGCCACTAGTTCACGATTTTTATTCTACACATATTCAATTCAACAATCTTATATTCAACTCTGTATTTAGTTTTAGTATTAAATAAGTACAATTCATTAAAAAAGGTTTCTATGTAGTACGGTACGTTTCATTTGTCTGAGAGTGCATGTAACATGTGTAAGTGTGATATGCAGCGTACGTGTACGTTCATTCTGTATGAGTGACGTCACTCGTACTTGAGACTTGCGAGCTCGTAACTCTGCCCGTACTTGGTCAGTTTTGGGCCAATTACTTACATGACGAGGTTCAAGGTTAAGGGATGACTTATTAAACAACAGTGTTACCTCACTGCCTTACAGACTATCACATGCCACTAGTTCATGATTATAGGTTCAAGGTTAAGGGATGACTTATTGAACAAGTTACCTCCAACCCTTACAGACTATCACATGCCACCATGTTCATGATTATAGTACTAGGTTCAAGGTTAAGGGATGATTTATTAAACAAGTTACCTCACTGCCTTACAGACTATCACATGCCACTAGTTCATGATTATAGTACTAGGTTCAAGGTTAAGGGATGACTTATTAAACAACAAGTTACCTCACTGCCTTACAGACTATCACATGCCACTAGTTCATGATTATAGTACTAGGTTCAAGGTTAAGGGATGACTTATTAAACAAGTTACCTCACCACTTTACAGGCTATCACATGCCACTAGTTCATGATTATAGTACAAGGTTCAAGGTTAAGGGATGACTTATTAAACAACAAGTTACCTCACTGCCTTACAGACTATCACATGCCACTAGTTCATGATTATAGTACTAGGTTCAAGGTTAAGGGATGACTTATTAAACAACAAGTTACCCCAATCACTAAATTACAGACTATCAAATGCCACTAATTCATGATTATAGTACTAGGTTCAAGGTTAAGGGATGATTTATTAAACAAGTTACCTTACTGCCTTACAGACTATCACATATGCCACCATCTTCATGATTATAGTACTAGGTTCGAGGTTAAGGGATGACTTATTATTATACAAGTTACCTCACTGCCTTACAGACTATCACATGCCACCATGTTCATGATTATATTACTAGGTTCAAGGTTAAGGGATGACTTATTATTATACAAGTTACCTCACTGCCTTCCACACTATCACATGCCACTAGTTCATGATTATTGTACTAGGTTCAAGGTTAAGGGATGACTTATTAAAGAACAAGTTACCTCACTGCCTTACAGACTATCACATGCCACTAGTTCATGATTATAGTACTAGGCTCAAGGTTAAGGGATGACTTATTAAACAACAAGTTACCTCACTGCCTTACAGACTATCACATGCCACCATGTTCATGATTATATTACTAGGTTCAAGGTTAAGGGATGACTTATTATTATACAAGTTACCTCACTGCCTTACAGACTATCACATGCCACTAGTTCATGATTAAAGTACTAGGTTCAAGGTTAAGGGATGATTTATTAAACAACAAGTTACCTCACTGCCTTACAGACTATCACATGCCACTAGTTCATGATTATAGTACTAGGTTCAAGGTTAAGGGATGACTTATTATTATACAAGTTACCTCACTGCCTTACAGACTATCACATGTTACCATGTTCATGATTATAGTACTAGGTTCAAGGTTAAGGGATGACTTATTATTATACAAGTTACCTCACTGCCTTACAGACTATCACATGTTACCATGTTCATGATTATAGTACTAGGTTCAAGGTTAAGGGATGACTTATTTTTATACAAGTTACCACACTGCCTTACAGACTATCACATGCCACCATGTTCATGATTATACTAGGTTCAAGGTTAAGGGATGATTTATTAAACAACAAGTTACCTCACTGCCTTACAGACTATCACATGCCACCATGTTCATGATTATACTAGTTCAAGGTTAAGGGATGATTTATTAAACAACAAGTTACCTCACTGCCTTACAAACTATCACATGCCACCATGTTCATGATTATAGTACTAGGTTCAAGGTTAAGGGATGATTTATTAAACAACAATTTACCTCACTGCCTTACAGACTATCACATGCCACCATGTTCATGATTATAGTACTAGGTTCAAGGTTAAGGGATGACTTATTAAACAACAAGTTACCTCACTGCCTTATAGACTATCACATGCCACCATGTTCATGATTATAGTACTAGGTTCAAGGTTAAGGGATGATTTATTAAACAACAAGTTACCTCACTGCCTTACAGTCTATCACATGCCACCATGTTCATGATTATAGTACTAGGTTCAAGGTTAAGGGATGACTTATTATTATACAAGTTACCTCACTGCCTTACAGACTATCACATGCCACTAGTTCATGATTATAGTACTAGGTTCAAGGTTAAGGGATCACTTATTATTATACAAGTTACCTCACTGCCTTACAGACTATCACATGCCACCATGTTCATGATTATAGTACTAGGTTCAAGGTTAAGGGATGACTTATTATTATACAAGTTACCTCACTGCCTTACAGACTATCACATGTTACCATGTTCATGATTATAGTACTAGGTTCAAGGTTAAGGGATGACTTATTTTTATACAAGTTACCACACTGCCTTACAGACTATCACATGCCACCATGTTCATGATTATACTAGGTTCAAGGTTAAGGGATGATTTATTAAACAACAAGTTACCTCACTGCCTTACAGACTATCACATGCCACCATGTTCATGATTATACTAGGTTCAAGGTTAAGGGATGATTTATTAAACAACAAGTTACCTCACTGCCTTACAAACTATCACATGCCACCATGTTCATGATTATAGTACTAGGTTCAAGGTTAAGGGATGATTTATTAAACAACAATTTACCTCACTGCCTTACAGACTATCACATGCCACCATGTTCATGATTATAGTACTAGGTTCAAGGTTAAAGGATGATTTATTAAACAACAAGTTACCTCACTCCCTTACAGTCTATCACATGCCACCATGTTCATGATTATAGTACTAGGTTCAAGGTTAAGGGATCACTTATTATTATACAAGTTACCTCACTGCCTTACAGATTATCACATGCCACCATGTTCATGATTATAGTACTAGGTTCAAGGTTAAGGGATGACTTATTAAATAACAAGTTACCTCACTGCCTTACAGACTACCACATGCCACTAGTTCATTATTATAGTACTAGGTTCAAGGTTAAGGGATGACTTATGAAACAAGTTACCTCACCACTTTACAGGCTATCACATGCCACTAGTTCATGATTATAGTACTAGGTTCAATGTTAAGGGATGACTTATTAAACAACAAGTTACCTCACTGCCTTACAGACTACCACATGCCACTAGTTCATGATTATAGTACTAGGTTCAAGGTTAAGGGATTATTTATTAAACAAGTTACCTTACTGCCTTGCAGACTATCACTTGCCACCATGTTCATGATTATAGTACTAGGTTCAAGGTTAAGGGATGACTTATTAAACAAGTTACCTCACTGCCTTACAGACTATCACATGCCACTAGTTCATGATTATAGTACTAGGTTCAATGTTAAGGGATGACTTATTAAACAACAAGTTTTACTTACCTCACTGCCTTACAGACTATCACATGCCACCATGTTCATGATTATAGTACTAGGTTCAAGGTTAAGGGATGACTTATTAAACAACAAGTTACCTCAAAGCTTTACAGACTATCACATGCCACCATGTTCATGGTTATAGTACTAGGTTCACGGTTAAGGGATGACTTATTAAACAAGTTACCTCACTGCCTTACAGACTACCACATGCCACTAGTTCATGATTATAGTACTAGGTTCAAGGTTAAGGGATGACTTATTAAACAACAAGTTACCTCACTGCCTTACAGACTATCACATGCCACCATGTTCATGATTATAGTACTAGGTTCAAGGTTAAGGGATGATTTATTAAACAACAAGTTACCTCACTGCCTTACAGTCTATTACATGCCACCATGTTCATGATTATAGTACTAGGTTCAAGGTTAAGGGATGACTTATTATTATACAAGTTACCTCTGAGTCACTGCCTTACAGACTATCACATGCCACTAGTTCATGATTATAGTACTAGGTTCAAGGTTAAGGGATCACTTATTATTATACAAGTAACCTCACTGCCTTACAGACTATCACATGCCACCATGTTCATGATTATAGTACTAGGTTCGAGGTTAAGGGATGACTTATTAAACAACAAGTTACCTCACTGCCTTACAGACTACCACATGCCAGTAGTTCATGATTATAGTACTAGGTTCAAGGTTAAGGGATGACTTATGAAACAAGTTACCTCACCACTTTACAGGCTATCACATGCCACTAGTTTATGATTATAGTACTAGGTTCAATGTTAAGGGATGACTTATTAAACAACAAGTTACCTCACTGCCTTACAGACTACCACATGCCACCATGTTCATGATTATAGTACTAGGTTCAAGGTTAAGGGATGATTTATTAAACAACAAGTTACCTCACTGCCTTACAGACTATCACATGCCACCATGTTCATGATTATAGTACTAGGGTTCAAGGTTAAAGGATGATTTATTAAACAACAAGTTACCTCACTGCCTTACAGACTATCACATGCCACTAGTTCATGATTATAGTACTGGGTTCAAGGTTAAGGGATGACTTATTATTATACAAGTTACCTCACTGCCTTACAGACTATCACATGCCACTAGTTCATGATTATAGTACTAGGTTCAAGGTTAAGGGATCACTTATTATTATACAAGTTACCTCACTGCCTTACAGACTATCACATGCCACTAGTTCATGATTATAGTACTAGGTTCAAGGTTAAGGGATGACTTATGAAACAAGTTACCTCACCACTTTACAGGCTATCACATGCCACTAGTTCATGATTATATAGTACTAGGTTCAATGTTAAGGGATGACTTATTAAACAACAAGTTACCTCACTGCCTTACAGACTACCACATGCCACTAGTTCATGATTATAGTACTAGGTTCAAGGTTAAGGGATGATTTATTAAACAAGTTACCTTACTGCCTTGCAGACTATCACTTGCCACCATGTTCATGATTATAGTACTAGGTTCAAGGTTAAGGGATGACTTATTAAACAAGTTACCTCACTGCCTTACAGACTATCACATGCCACTAGTTCATGATTATAGTACTTGGTTCAAGGTTAAGGGATGACTTATTAAACAAGTTACATCACTGCCTTACAGACTATCACATGCCACTAGTTCATGATTATAGTACTAGGTTCAAGGTTTAGGCAAATCGGATTATACCTAAGGTAAATACGTCCATAATCAGACTTGCAATAAATTAATTTTTGGAACAGTTTGCCATGTTCATTTCATTATTCTCTAAAACATGTAGACTATATCCATTAATGTGACATTTTGTATTTAATTAATGTATTTGTTTTGTGTCTAATATTAATTTTACATTTTCATTATGCTATTTTTGTGACTCCCATTACCTAGTTACCAACTTTGATTTACTTTTTGGTAGAAACTGTAGATTTCGTCCTATATGGCACAGTGAGAGTGATCTACGACACCAATAAATATATATAAACATATATAAGACAATCATTGACTTACTTCTGCCTTGAGATTGGTAATCACATCCATCCATCTTGGGTCTTGTTATATATCCATCTTGGGTCTTCGTATCCATCTTGGGCATTTGTATCCATCTTGGGTCTTCGTATCCATCTTGGGTCTAGGGTCTTGTTATCCATCTTGGGTCTTCGTATCCATCTGGGGTATTTGTATCCATCTTGGGTCTTCGTATCCATCTTGGGTCTTCGCCTCCATCTTGGGTCTTCGTATCCATCTTGGGTCTTCGTATCGATCTTGGATCTTCGCCTCCATCTTGGGTCTTCGTATCCATCTTGGGTCTTCGTATCCATCTATGAAAGTGAATGAAACAAAACAGTTTAGTAATTAATATATAGCATTCACTGATATTGTAATGTATTCTAATTTTGCTACACGCTGCAGTCTTGATAAGCAAATGTTTCTAACTTCTAATGTTCCAGTGTGTAATACTAATTAATAACTTAATTCCGGCAATTAGTTCTTTTTGAACTGGCATTGGCAAAATAGAACGCTTCCATTAAGTTTGTTCACGTTTTCCAATTTTGTCAGCTCTAAAGTATAGCATCGAGTGATGCGATACTTTTTTGCTACTGCTTGACAATGGAACTCGCCAAACTGTTTTCCATTGCTTCCCCCCCCCCACCACCACCACCAACCTAACCCAACCCGTACAAGAGAACCAAATAGCATGTCAGTCATCCCAACCACATGGAAGTATAACCCAATACTTCCATTTCCCAACCAACCAAGTAGGCACAACTTTGGGCTTACATCCTCCGTCTTCTCAAGTCGCATCTTCCATCCAACTTCAGCAACTCACAGGCAGACATCAGAGCGGTAACTCGGCGTCAGAAGGTAAACGCGCCGAGCAACCATTTTGACCTAGTCTCAAGTTGGAGCCTTTTTGATTTATTAGTATTTGAATTGGCACTGAGAACCAATCAAAATAACGAGAAAAAATGAATCCCTAATTCACCACCTGTGATTTAACGTTTAGGCGGGAAACTATTGTCCATATGTGAGGCCAGTATTAACGACCATGTATTACACATGTTATATTGAGTGACAGCCAATCAGCGTCTACAGTCAAAAATATACCCAATTGTTCACTTTGTGGGAATTAACAAGTGGTGTATGACAACAACGGTATTACATAACATACCCTTGGGTTCACAGCATATTCTAATCAAATGGTTCATGCGAAACGCCAATAGTCGGAAAACGGTGCTACATCTTGCAGCAAGATTAGTGAAAACGCTCTGAACGCAAAAGTCGGAATGAGTCGCCCCCCGTTTGAATTACATACCTTAGTTATAAACTGGAATGTCAGAACCCAAGAAATAATGAAATAGGGTGACTTCACCGACAATGTGATATAACTAACGTGTATCTATAGGAAGTTTGCGATTTTCCATCTCTATATATCACAGTTTTACGATCCAGATGTAAAAATGTACAAGAAGGTGTTGTTAGTATCATTTCAAAGATAACTTGAATGGCCCTCCTCCCATTTAAAATCAAAGTATAAAGTATATTGTATGTTTTATGTTACTTCCAAACGGTATGTAAACTATACGATAATGTAGTATAATATATTGTCGATATAAATCGTTGATGTCTAGATTTGTACATTTGTAACAAAAAAATATCATTATTTATATGTTAATAACTTAGTATATTCATGGAAGTATGGAAAATCACTACTTCCATGGCAATCACTACTTCTATATGGTATACAGTGACACCTCTGACGGCGGTTATTTGAACAATAAACATGCATTCCCATTTTAAAAATAATTTGTACGATCGTTGCAGACGTAGACAGTGTTATTTGTAACTTTACATGTAACCTGCTACGGATCAATTCAACTTGACCAAAAGAGGGATACTTCTCGAGGTATGTACATAGCGATCGTCAATATTCTATATTTGCTCCTTCGAATAACGAGATACAAATAACAGTCGGGTGTTAATACAAGTGCTGGTATATACAGTTCATAATAAATATCATAACAATGGAAATATATACAATAATGTATATTTGAGTTGGCACATAATCCCCCTTGCTTGTTTGAAATATCAATATATATATATTATGAGTTCCATTCAGTACACTTCAAATTCTGTTTTCTGTTAACTAATTCTTCCTTGATATTGTTAATTTGTACACTAAAAGTAGCAAACTTTAACTTGGTCTAGCTGGCTCACACAACTCGTGTATGGTATGGTTATGCTGTGATTGTATAGTCCTGCTTGGTGCTGAGCGAAACGCGTGCACCGTCTGCAAGTAGCGAAACGCGTGCACCGTCTGCAAGCAGGACCGGGTAGTTGAAGATCATGGCTCTCTCGTTTGGTGGTGCGCCCCAACGGCGAATGCAATAGCTGTTGCCACAGGGTACAGGACCAATGATCAATTTTGTACTCGCGATTTTCCGGATTTCTAATATTATTTTCTGTATATTTCAAATAAAGTTTTAAATACTGTTTCCTCTTACTGTTTTTTTCCGTGTATTACCATTTAGTCTGATCAGTAGATGTTTACACTCACGGCATAATGCGTTAATTTGGGCAAATAGTGAGTTTGTTCTAGCAAGCTACTAATTAATGCAAAGCTGATAAACTCAGATAAGACATTGATATCAGGTAGGAAATAGAAAAAAAATAGTAAGAGGAAACAGTATTTAAAACTTTATTTGAAATATACAGAAAATAATATTAGAAATCCGGAAAATCGCGAGTACAAAATTGATCATTGGTCCTGTACCCTGTGCTGTTGCCAGGGATATTGTTACCATCGCTTCTATTTCCTCTTTCATCGCTGTATTTTAATAATAAAACTACACTGGATTATTCCACTTAATGATGGAAACTTAAAGTGTACATGCAAAGGTACATACTTTTTTTCGTAATTATGTTTATTTTGCCATAAAAATAAATGAAATTGCATTCATACCTCTAAATATTGCGCGCATTGGCAAGAAAGTCGCAAAAATACTTGCCCCCTTAATCCCCTGTGCTACGACTAACTTCGGCACCGCAACCACCTCACGAAAGGTGTCGAGGTCCCACGTGTTACAAAAGTCTTCTAAGCCTTTGTGTAATGTTTACTTATGAATTACTAATTACGCTTGCATTATAGTATTATCTGTAACTGTACATATTGTGGTGTACCAGTTTAGTCTTCCGACAACAATGGTTCCTTGGTGTTTTGTCGGCAGCACCCGCAGTGAAACATCACCCTACACATATTTCCGAGTGACATAACTGAGTAGGTAATAATGGGTGAAGGCAGTTGAAATCACGTAAAAACTGGACAGTGACGCCATACAGTGAAAGTCGGTAAATGTTACCGGGCCGGGGTTCTCCACGCCACCGGTGTAGCCATGACCAAAGCGAAAAAAGGAAGACAAATAAAATAATTTGAAATGATGTTTTCAAGAAAGCAAGTTAGCTTCATAAAATATTTTCATTACGATAGCATTTGTTTTTAAACAGTGCGTAGTCCGATTGTGTGTTTTGATTTCCATGTTGCTGGGAGTCGATCGTTTTCATTGTGATACATCACATACATCGTCGGAATCATATCAAAGTAAAAAGACGCAACGCTCATTATAATGTTGCTATTTTTGTTTCCATTGTTTTGTCTACATGAACAATTACCGTGTCATGCCAATCACATGTCAAAAGTGGATGGACACAGCAAAGTACAGTCAGCACTAAGCTTCACGCTCCCAGGTCAAATAACTTCCACAACGTAAGACATGTCTATCCATAAAAAACTCAAACAAAAATGGTCGGAGACAATACACAATACACCACAGTACGGCCGGCTTCAGTGAACATGGGCCGTGCTTTGAAAGAAGATGAAACCACTTCATGTCACTGTGTGGATGGTAATGAACGCAGTAAAAATGAAATAAAGTACGTGTACACATAGCTTTCAAGAGGGACGGTTATCCAACAAAACGTTCTGCTCTAACGAATTTGTGGGTCTACTTTCGCGAAGATTTTGAATGGTCATAGATTGAATGTACTGTTACAACACGCTACATTTGAACAACTTGAGAGAATATTATGGCGAACTCTTGAAGCCATTCTCATTCTCTGTATGTTTGATGGGTATGGAAATATTACACAATTTTCGTTTCGATTACATTGTCTGCAGGAGCTGTTTTCCACCCATTGAATAGTTATGTCAACAAAGGACGCTGATAACAGCATCACTTTATGTAAACAACACGGCTTCACTAGGACATACTCATTCACTACCAGAGGAACTATCGTTACTGCTAGCGGTCGGTTCGAATGAATTTGGCTAAATCACACCATCAGATGTTAATGCTGGAGTATATTGCTCTACGCTTGAGGAATCTGATCAATATTCAACGTCGGGTTCTGGCGAAAACGGGTTTTGAAGTTGACCTTCTGGTTCGACCATAATGGCTTTGCATGTAAAGATACACTGACGAATGCGTTTGTGTTCCCGAAGTGACGTCATAAAGTTCCAAATCCTGTCCTATCCATATGCAAATGAGAGGTACTTACCTGAAGGTGCTCTGTGGCTGAGCCAAGAGTGCCTCATTTTTCGCGCAATTTCTCGTGTTAGAATTATATTGTACTATTACAAACCCGATTTCCTTTATTTTTATGGCAAAATAAACATAATTACGAAAAAAAGTATGTACCTTTGCATGTACACTTTAAGACCAACAACAAATTTTCATGACGTCACATTTTTATTTATATGCATACCCAACTATAACCATTTCTAGAATAATCACTACCAGACTACACAGGAATACCATACAGGGAAAATGAAAACAACTTCTACATGTAATATATTGTTACACAGTACACATTTTATTAACCAAAATTGGTGTACAAGTACTGAAATGTTGACAGCATGTAAAAAAGTATCTACCTATGCAGATTTGAATATATTATCTAGTTGAGGTAGTATATACAGCCTTCCCACGGCGATCACTCCGAACAAAACAAACGTCACAACACGATGAATAGAGGTAAATAAGGACATCTAGCCGCTTTCACCACATCGGATTTTAATCAGATTGCATGTGTGTATGAGCGAGTCAACTACTTATTTTATTATACATGGTTGTTATACATTTTATTTTATTATACAAACGTAATTCCTTGAAGGGGGGGGGTAAGATTGTCGTTTTTCGCGTGCGTCAAAATCACTACAGCCTACAGGGATATTTAATTCATACTAAGATGGAATCAAAAGAGGCAATGCTATTTTGCTACTCTTGAAAATGACAGTCAGAAACTTTGCCGACATACACGGAGTGAGATGCATGTTGTTCTAAAATAATCGTATGGCCAAGTAACCCAGCCGCCTGCCAGGGAGTGATGTACAATTAATGAATGACAAAAACAACAATATGAATGCTGCGAAAACATGATTTTATTATTCACCCACACCTAAACAGAAGTTCCTGAATTCAAGAGACTGTTTTTTCTGTTTGTTCGGTCATCACAACTATAAATGATGGTACGTGACGAACGCGCGTGTCAACCAATTTCGTGCGACTAGGATCGAAACTAGTAAGCGTACAATCCAAGCAAGTCATTACTGATTACACATTAGACATTATACCTCATTTACTTGTACGACAACTCTTGGTTTTTAAAACGTCCTATATAGCTTTACGTTTTAGGATTGCCTAATGCCAAATTCTAGACTAGACGGGTAGC
>NC_135555.1:22682724-22785224 GCF_964340395.1 Glandiceps talaboti | reverse complement strand
CACATCAGGGGCATCAATCATCACACCCCCCCCCCCTCCCCCCAAATCAAATCTGTACACTCCCTATTAAAGATAACACACTGGTCACAGAGCAAAGTATTTGACAGAAAAAAAGTACTAGATTTCATTACTTTTGCTGTGTTTAAAAAAGACATGGGAATAGATGGGAAGAAAGCTGTCAACATGTTATATACATTTAGCGTCATTAAACTTGATATTCTGAAAATTCTTGACCATATGGATTGGAACTGAGTTCCAAGGACTACATTTTGTACATGATTGAATTACATGTATTTACAATTATGTACAAAGTGGTTCTCAAAGACACATCACTACCTATTTTTTTCTTTCTCTCTCTTTCTTTTTCTTTCCTCTGTGAAATACATGAAAAATTGTTGACATTAAATTGTAAAGTTGATAATAAATTTTATGAGAGACCTTGTAAACTTTATGAGGAATTTGGATGGAGAATAAATTTACAAATTGGGGCATAATGAAAAGACAGTATTATAACAGAATTATTTTTACATCAAATTTAGACCAAGACATCCCCAGTGAGAATGAAAACATTCTATCAAAGTACGACACTACATGTATGTAGTATTCAGGTTTAGGCAAAAAAAAAATTTAAAAAGTTTTTTTTTTTCTGGCATGCGTCACTTAAATACCCAATGTCAGTTGTTTTGTGTGTGTGTGTGTGTGTGTGTGTGTGTGTGTGTGTGTGTGTGTGCTTGTCCAACTCATGCAGTCTGTAGATCTGAGGGGGAAAACAAAAATAACCCTCTCTACTTCAGTGAAGACAACTGCAGAGCCAATCATGAACAAGCAAATGACATCTGCCCCCATATACACACTTGCTCTAAAGTACTAAATAAAAAGAACAGTAACTGCCATAAATAGTAGACTGAGTGATAGGTTTGTTGAGAATATAAAAAAAATTGCATTGTCACACCACTCTAGACAAAATGTTCTGACCAGAGACATATTTTTTTTATAGCTTTACACTAAATAATGTTGCAGAAAATATAATGTATCTGTTTGTTGTAGGGTTTCATCTACATTTACAAGTTGTTGATTGGATTCTATTGGTTTTGTTTCCAACAAACATAATGCTAGCCCTAGTTATATCTGTCTTTCTCATTACCCAGTTGACCATAGATTTCTTCAATCTAGCTATATAATAAAAATAAAATAATGCCCTCTATGGCAGGAAAAGAAAAATTCACAGTATCACTGATGCCAGTGATGGTAAGAATATGAACCTACTAAGGCATATCTGGGTGAAAATTATCATTTATCGCTGAAATTTGGGAAACAAATGGTTTATAGATTCCTTATGACTTTACTTATCATTTCTACGGTATCTAGACTGGTAAAATATGATTATGAAATAAAAGTATTATGAAAATGTACAAATACACTTTTTCAAAAACAACAACCAACCATCCCATCCTTTTTCAGGTATTATGAAGCAGAATCATAGAATGGAATAGGGCTGCCCTAATGTGTAACATTGAATGAAATAGGGCTGCCCTAATGTGTAACATAGAATGAAATAGGGCTGCCCTAATGTGTAACATAGAATGAAATAGGGCTGCCCTAATGTGTAACATAGAATGAAATAGGGCTGCCCTAATGTGTAACATAGAATGAAATAGGGCTGCCCTAATGTGTAACATAGAATGAAATAGGGCTGCCCTAATGTGTAACATTGAATGAAATAGGGCTGCCCTAATGTGTAACATAGAATGAAATAGGGCTGCCCTAATGTGTAACATTGAATGAAATAGGGCTGCCCTAATGTGTAACATAGAATGAAATAGGGCTGCCCTAATGTGTAACATAGAATGAAATAGGGCTGCCCTAATGTGTAACATTGAATGAAATAGGGCTGCCCTAATGTGTAACATAGAATGAAATAGGGCTGCCCTAATGTGTAACATAGCTTGAAATAGGGCTGCCCTAATGTGTAACATAGAATTAAATAGGGCTGCCCTAATGTGTAACATTGAATGAAATAGGGGTGCCCTAATGTGTAACATAGAATGAAATAGGGCTGCCCTAATGTGTAACATTGAATGAAATAGGGCTGCCCTAATGTGTAACATTGAATGAAATAGGGCTGCCCTAATGTGTAACATTGAATGAAATAGGGCTGCCCTAATGTGTAACATAGAATGAAATAGGGCTGCCCTAATGTGTAACATAGCTTGAAATAGGGCTGCCCTAATGTGTAACATAGAATTAAATAGGGCTGCCCTAATGTGTAACATTGAATGAAATAGGGGTGCCCTAATGTGTAACATAGAATGAAATAGGGCTGCCCTAATGTGTAACATTGAATGAAATAGGGCTGCCCTAATGTGTAACATTGAATGAAATAGGGCTGCCCTAATGTGTAACATTGAATGAAATAGGGCTGCCCTAATGTGTAACATAGCTTGAAATAGGGCTGCCCTAATGTGTAACATTGAATGAAATAGGGCTGCCCTAATGTGTAACATAGCTTGAAATAGGGCTGCCCTAATGTGTAACATTGAATGAAATAGGGCTGCCCTAATGTGTAACATAGCTTGAAATAGGGCTGCCCTAATGTGTAACATAGAATTAAATAGGGCTGCCCTAATGTGTAACATTGAATGAAATAGGGGTGCCCTAATGTGTAACATAGAATGAAATAGGGCTGCCCTAATGTGTAACATTGAATGAAATAGGGCTGCCCTAATGTGTAACATTGAATGAAATAGGGCTGCCCTAATGTGTAACATTGAATGAAATAGGGCTGCCCTAATGTGTAACATTGAATGAAATAGGGCTGCCCTAATGTGTAACATTGAATGAAATAGGGCCGCCCTAATGTGTAACATAGAATGAAATAGGGCTGCCCTAATGTGTAACATAGAATGAAATAGGGCTGCCCTAATGTGTAACATTGAATGAAATAGGGCTGCCCTAATGTGTAACATAGAATGAAATAGGGCTGCCCTAATGTGTAACATAGCTTGAAATAGGGCTGCCCTAATGTGTAACATAGAATTAAATAGGGCTGCCCTAATGTGTAACATTGAATGAAATAGGGGTGCCCTAATGTGTAACATAGAATTAAATAGGGCTGCCCTAATGTGTATTATCATTTGTCTGTTGTGACATAGCCACATGTGTGACATTATTGTGAAATCTTATGAGCTATACAAAAACATACATACCAGCAATACAAATATACAATATATGTTTAGATTAATTTTTTATAATATATTTTCAAAAATAATGTCAGGGGACTAGGTTTTATCTAGTCACTGTTAAAAAAGTTGTGTAAAATTTGCACACATTCTAAGGTCAAATGATTCATTAGCCATGTACAATTTTAGGGAGTATCATATTGCCCAGTACACTATTTCCAAAATGCATGTGATTTATCTTTTTGAGTTCAAGTATTGATTTCACCTTAAATACACAAATTTCATCTTCAAAGTTGTGAAAATAAGATACAAGATACTGTGTGGTACTGTAAAGGATTGAGTCCTTCACATTGCAACCATTATCCTACCAGGTCCCCACTTATACATTTGGGTTAACTTGTAAACAATCTTGGTCTACATCTTGTCCAAGGGCTGTAGTCATACTGAATTAAATGCTCGTGAAATGGCTCAACTGACAAGTTTGCAGAATCTCAGCTGGCCACACTAACCAACCAACCATCTTGACTCCAGAAAAGTCAATAAACATGACTTGACAAATATGCCATAGAGGGCGCTCTTTACTTGACATGATATTGTGTACTCTATTTTTTAATCCAGATATGTTTTCATTTCCATTCCAGTAATGGTAGAGTGTTTGATAGAAGGAAAGATGAAATGATTTTATACCAAGATGTGAAGTCTATCCTGCAACTAATCCAGGCTAAAGGGATTCAAATAGCTGCTGCTTCAAGGTATCTTATCTTATGGTATTATAGCGAATAATAACGATAATAAGAAGAATCATTATTCATCCAATTAAATAAAGAAATTTGTTGAATGGTTACCACGGATTAGCACCCTAATGCCCTAGTATTGAAAAGCAGGAGGAAACCGAAGTACCCGGGGAAAACCTGCATTGTTTGGCAGGGTCAAACTGAGCATCACCCTTCTTACATACAGACATGGTTAAATTTTAAATCAAACCCAGCCAACACCTGGCGGGTTCGAACCCAGACTGTAGGGGTAAGAAGCGTATGAGCTAACCACTTGACCACTGACAACCCATAATTGGAAACTGTTGTAATAATATATTGATATTATCAGAACTATGTATACTGTTCTAGTTGATAACAATCACATATATTACTTTGGAAAATGTGCTATTGGCTAACCAAGATAGACAAACTGTGGAAAATGCGCTATCGGCTAACTAAGATAGACAAACTGTGGAAAATGTGCTATCGGCTAACTAAGATAGACAAACTGTGGAATATGTGCTATTGGCTAACTAAGATAGATACAAACTATGGAAAATGTGTTATCGGCTAATTAAAACATCCATGGCCAGAAGTCAGATATTTTGCACGAAATACATTTTTTACATATAACTCATGCACATTTTACATTTTTTAAAGAGAAGTTAGAAATCATTAAATGCAAGCTACCCGGACCATCACCGAGAAAAAGAATGTATTTCGTGCAACTCTAGAATGTATTAAATGCATTAAATGCATTAAATGTATTAAATGCAAGCTACCCGGACCATCGCCGAGATATAGAATGTATTTCGTGCAACTCTAGAATGTATTAAATGCATTAAATGTATTAAATGTATTAAATGTATTAAATGCAAGCTACCCGGACCATCGCCGAGAAATAGAATGTATTTCGTGCAACTCTAGAATGTATTAAATGTATTAAATGCAAGCTACCCGTACCATCGCCGAGAAAAAGAATGTATTTCGTGCAACTCTAGAATGTATTAAATGCATTAAATGCATTAAATGTATTAAATGTATTAAATGCAAGCTACCCGGACCATCACCGAGAAATAGAATGTATTTCGTGCAACTATAGAATGTATTAAATGTATTAAATGTATTAAATACAAGCTACATGGACCATCGCCGAGAAATAGAATGTATTTCGTGCAACTCTAGAATGTATTAAATGTATTAAATGTATTAAATGCAAGCTACCCGGACTATCGCCGAGAAATAGAATGTATTTCGTGCAACTCTAGAATGTATTAAATGTATTAAATGTATTAAATGTATTAAATGCAAGTTACCCGGACCATCGCCGAGAAATAGAATGTATTTCGTGCAACTCTAGAATGTATTAAATGTACTATATGTATTAAATGTATTAAATAGTTGATTTCCCGTCGATAGAGGGTATTGCTAAGCACTAGTCTCCACACACGGGAGATCGCAGGTGATAACAGGTACGATTTTTGGACAAATTTGTCGTTTTGTCATTTCTTTCATGCTCTTCTTCCAAGTGCGCTTACGAAAAGCAATATCCACTGAGTAGAACGACAAATAACGTGGACAAACATTCGATAATGTCTACGTTATGAAGATTAAGTGTAGCCTACTGTAGGGTTTCTTGTAATGTTATAATGCATTGGCAGCCATGTTTACAAATTGGAGTTGTTGCTGAGCAATTGCTATTATGAAGATCGAGGACCGGCTATGTGTTATTTTAGTCAACATTTCAGTTTGGCAATCTTTACACTCTCACATCCAGATTACAATAATGTGTTGACAGTTGTGAAGTTTATCTTGTCAGTTTTGAATACAACCACAATTTCTATGGTTGACTCAAGTTCAAGAAAGAGGGACATTATGTTTAAATTTTGACAGTAAATGGGTGTGTTGATAGAATAGTATTCTAATATGGCATGAATATAAACATTGTAATATTTACAGCCCCATTTTAGGACCGTCATCTGTAGACAGTCTAGGATATTTACCTGTGTTTTTTTTTGTGACAACTGCACAGATAATGAACTCTCTTGCAAACATATGTATATGCGGCCTTACCTCTCTATTTGATATTTATTTTTCACAGATATTTTTTTTTACTAAAATTGTTGCATAATTACTAATCTATAATAATAATAATAACAATAATAATAATATCACTTGTAAAGCGCCATATATCCTAAAAGTCCATAGGCACTGAAACACTACAAAAGTGATAAAAACTACTAGTGGAAAACATACTAAAAACAGTCTCAAATCTCAACGATGTTCAGCTTTATGATAGCCATTTAATATTTTGTTTGTTCTGAGCTGAATGTAATACAGAAAGATCAACAGTTTATTTCATAATATTATTCAATTTTATTGTAAAAATTTGTGCATATTTATAATTCATCACCTAATGAGCTATTTCCAAATATTTATTCATTTATGTTTATGTTTACTTGAATAAAAGGGAAAACAATGGAACATCGTTCATGATGCCTGAAAGAACTATCAATGTATTTATTCTGTTTATGTTTACTAGAATAAAAAGGGAAAACCGTTGACGTGAATCTGACCACAAGGGCACAACTGGACATCATTCAAGATGCCTGAAAGATCTATCAATGTGTTGGAGGATCAGATCCGAACTAAGATTCTCTCCAGACGAGCTCGTGTGACCGAGTTCTTCAAAGACTATGACAGACTCAGATCTGGTTACATTTCAAGTAAGTTGAAATAATCTACATAACATACATTGCAGTACACAGTTTCAGAAGTGTGGGGACTTTCACTCTCTACATACCACATATTACAGCTCTTTGCAGAAAAGCTTGCCCAAGCTGTTAAATGAACTATTAAGATCAGTGAGTCTGATCACAAGGTTTCATGTTGAGATAGACACAAGAAAGATAACAGACAAATATCACATACACAGTGTAGACTCTTTATTTAGTTAACTTAATGATATGAACAGTAACTGCATGAAAGAAACAGTTCAGTTGATTGCTGACCATGGATTTTGTTTGAACTTCAAGAAATTATACCTCGTGTCTAGTGTAATTGTAGTAGTGTGCATGCTGTTACTGTTAATATCGTTAACTAAATGAAGAGTTGATATCATAATTATTTGCCTGAGTTGAACAATAAAAAACATCTTTAAATGAAAGTTCATCTGTGTTGGTAATTCAGTGTTGGTAATTTTTAAACTTTTGATCCAAACACAAACTTGAAAATTGTTATCTGATATTTTTGACTGCGTACTTCAGTCTTTGTCAACAGATTGACCCATTTATTCAGAAAATTATTATTAAAAAACATATCTATATTGCTATTCTACGTATTACATATTTCTCACATGATGGCAAATAAAAATGTAGATAAATCCAACATGGTCAGCATGACGTTATGTATTCAGATCACTAACTCCACATAATCATCAATTTTCTAGACTGTCATGTGGGGATTTATGGCTCTTGCCTTCCCTACAAAGACAAGAGCCAAAAATCCCTGATGACTATTTCCTAGGCTAAACTCTCCTTAAAGTAACGTAGTCTGTTATTCATTCTACTGATAGGGAGTTCAAAGCAACAAACCTATAGACTTGTTGTAAGGCAAAAAAATTGTTTGGTTCTGGTTACCCGAACCCCACCTATAGGTTTTCACTGTCGACCCTAAACATTATTTTACATATTCAAGGGAAAAAATCAGGACAATTGTGATATCTCTCACAAGAAATAGTGGATGATGCAAAAACTGGCACCATCTTAAAAAGACAATATAAAACTGTTCTTCCAGTCTGTACTGGCTGTACATCTGATGAGAAGAAACCAATAACACAGAGACCATATGGAAAACAGTGGAAAACATAACTACCTAAACTAGACACTCACACATGAAAAAATATATACCCCGGTATATAAAAAATAACGATTCACACCTGATAACATAAATCTGTCTTTATTTTACCTTTACTTATTTACAAAAATGCACCATTAAAAGTGTGTGTATTTGAATCTGGAAACACTGACTACAACATTGTTGAGAGGACAATATTTGTAGAGAAAGTAGAAAGACGTGTGTTTCAAAGTGTGCTACGATGAAAATTGAAAAATTCATTTTTGTTCACTAAAGATTATGTGCCTAAGGGATGATTGCACAATGTTGCACAAGCTCAATAAATGAACTTTATTCGTTTAGGACAAAACCCCTTTCTTCCCTCCCCTAACAGAACATTCACAAGTGCGACACTGTCATGTTTATATATGATGTAAACCACAATGACAACTGTAGCGGTCACACTACTACGATCGATGCAATGTAAAACATGATGGCAAACACTTTAAAATACTACTGGAAATGTTCAAACCCAACAATGTATCTCACATTAGAAGTCAATTGTAAAAATATAGATATCAACATGTCGGTAGTAAATACAGAACCTGTTTTCAAAATTTGGTTCGAAGTGCAAAAATGAAGTTCAACAATCGTATTGGTGCCAGAATCCTCTAAACGAAAAAAGTTTGTTTATTGAGCTTGTGTGACATTGTGCGATCGTTCCTAAGTATCAAGGTACAGTAGCATTGAGTTGCATTTCCTACTAATACCAGTGGTATTAGCTATTGTTATGGTGATAACTTGACGATGTGTATCATACCACTGTATTTACATCTTTTTTCACATATACAACTACTGACATCAGATGGTGGACGAACTGAACCTCTTATAAACAAGGAAAGTAAACAAATGAATTGGATTAATAACCTTGGTTGAGAATGTTGGAATAACAGAGACTTGTATTACACACCATGGTTTGAAAAGAACAGTTTAATGGCCTCTTTATGTGTACATGAAATGCCATGAGAACTGTACATTTGTTTGTGAACTCAGCTAATAGGTAAAGTGGCCATAAAACTGTTCTTATCAAATGATGGAATGTAATACAAGACTCTGTACTTCAAGCATGCTGTGCCAAGTGTTATCATTTGTTTACTTTCCCTGTTTGTAACAGGTTCTGTTTGTCTGTGGTCTGATGTCAGTAGTTGTACATCTGCATTCATATTCAAACCAGGTCACAGTGGTTGCAGTGACAAATATTTCAATCTAGCAATGATGTTGTACAAACACAAACGACGCACTGTACAATATTTTACTCACAACTCTCTCTGATTTATACAAATCTCACCTGTGTACAGGATTTTGTAAAAACATTTTTGCCATTTTCAAAACGTAGATTGACACTGATGAGTTTCTGAATACATATTTTCATTGGTTCTGGTATCAATGATTTATTGTAGAAGTAGCAATTTTAGAAATTTGTCAACAGATTTTCTTGAAAGATATGCAAAATATTTTCTATGAAACTAAGGAAAATATATGCACCTGTTATGACTTTGCCAAAGATATAGATTTATTTGAATAGGTATGACAAAAGAACTTTACATATTAAAACTCATCATACACACTGTCTACCCAAGTTAGTGATACTTTGACATTGAAAAGTGTTTTATTCACAGTACATGTTTCATTTAGTTGTTAGCACATTTTATGCATAATTTAGAACTTTATTTTTGATTCCTAGACGCACTTTTGTTGCATATTGATTAAATGTAATTACGATGCTTAAAATGTTGACAAATATGGGTTATTGATGATGTTATAAAATAAGGAACTTCCAAGCATACCAATCAGAGAGAGTTGTGGGTAAGATAGTGTACAGTGCGACGTGAAATGTTAGTAAATGATAAAAAAAATGCTTTGAAGAGTATAAAGTTGACAAAATCACTGATAATTTACAATAATAGTAAGTTTATAAAAAAAATAACATTCCAAAATGTGACACAAGTCTCACTATGAAACCAGAGTAATTTTTCCCTCTCACTAAAAAAGTGAATGTTACATTATTTACAGATGCCATGATGGAATAATTCCACTAAAGGTGATATCTAATCAATATTTACTATCAATATTTTTGCTAAAGTGGTCATATGGATGAGGATTGGGTATTTATTTTGGATTTTTAATTTATAAAACAATTTTATCATGGCTTCCTACTTGAAAATCAATGTGAATCAACACTGACAAAGTCTGTATTTGTAACTTAATACAGAGCAAAAAGGTTTATTTTTTAAATGTGTAAAAATATTCATTATTGTACGTACACATTAATTAATGAGTTGCAAACAAGGACTTTGTTAATGTTGTTTCACAGTGATTTTCCAAGTAGGAAGCCATAAAAATCTGAAATAAATACCCCCAATCTTCATCCATATGGTGACTTTTAAGGGTGGTAAGCAGGTAAAATCTATCGGAGGTTCCCCTCATTTTACCAGAGATCGCAAACAAAATTAAGGTAGATTGTATGGAAAACTTTACAACTTTTACAATTTCCACATTTCTGTTATTGGGGTTCCCTAACCTTAGCAAAAAACACTGACTATAAAGTATAAACTTAAAGTTAGATATTTTTAAGAAATTTTTGCGATTGAAAGGTGTTCACCAGTTCCTATAGTCTAATTTTTGCACGTTACTAAGCCCAGTACAATGGTCAAGAAATTTCACCTTCATATTTTGTCTTTGGTGAAAATTTCCATGTTTACAACATAGTGGATAGGTAATACGTTTTTGTAATCTTATATGAGTTTAGTAACTCTCTGTGTTTGTAGAGACAGGAAGCTATTTTCTATGCAGACTGCACTGAGAACAAGTCAACCCAAGACTATGGATGATTACTAATACATCCGTGTCAAGACAAAAAATTACATCATACTTGAAAGTTTTAAGTAGAGAGAAAAAAGAAAGAAAAAGCTTTCACCAGAATACATACTCCTTGTCTATGAGATAGAGAAATAAATATCTATTTTAGCCACATACAAAGCAAGGGTTAGTTCAAAATACAAAAACAGTACATCTGCTTTATTCATCATTTTCATGTACTATTTTAAGATGTCCACTTCACTTGTTTGGGTAGATACAACTAACATTTGTTCTCAGTACAGCCTGTTTGTAAATAGCTTCCTGTCCAAACATAAACAAGACTTTGTTCTCAATTATACTCCCACTGTGTACAGACAGTAAAACTGCTGTTATAACCATCTACTGCTACTAGAACAGCAACTGAGGCAATAAAGTGTTGCCATTTCATTTTATTACCCTGAGGGCTGTTATGTAGCAATTATTTCCTGAAACTGAAAGCCAACAGAAATAGCTGCTACATTAATTCTTGTTTAGAATTCATAGATAGAAATCTACAAATGTATTTCAAAATTTGTTTTACCATGTAACTAAAATGCAGAGACAATATATACATGTAAGTATTGATGGGTGCTTACTTTGATTCTTTTTGTTAAACTGTATGTTATTCTTGTAATTTCAGTTGTAATGGATGGTAGAGCATACACATATGAAACACTTGACTTGGCAGGTTGTAATGCCATGTTAAATAGTAACGATGTGAGTGAATATCTCAAGATATCACCCAATGGTTTAGAGGTAAGTAAGAATAACAATTCTCATAAGACAGAGTGTATTTTCCTAGTGACGCAATGAAAACTTGTCTCACGGTGGCACATGTTGTACCTTTGCAGCAATGAATAGGTCTGTGGTTTTATGATGATGAATATACTGTAATGTCACAATAACTGTAACTTTCTCTTATTCTTCATCACATGAAAAATACACCCAACTTTTTGGAAACAATTCAAGCTGTCTTACTACTTGCTGTATATACATTACCGTACCGGATGTTATAAGCTGTACATTCTGTGTTGATGTGTTCGCTGTACATTGTGTGTTGATTTCTTTGGTACATCTTACATATTACAGGCACGATGCGATGCTTCGTCATTTGAGAGTGTCCGCTGTACATTCTGTGTTGATTCTGGAGTCTGGTATTATGAAGTAACCATTATTACACCCTGTGTTATGCAAATTGGATGGGCAACAAAAGACAGCAAATTTCTTAATCATGTGAGTGTGTAACAGTTGTTTCCATAGTAACATAGGATTATTCTTTTGATCAGTTTTTTTTCTATAGCTCTGCCAGACAAGTTTTTCATACCTAAATCCCTAAACTTAAACTTAACCTGAACTAAACTAAACTAAACTAAATGGTAAATTAGTGGACAGTGATATCTCTCTGCACTTAATGTCATAGATATATTCAATAATTCCTTGATAATTTCATATCGTTTACCGCCCTCTACAGGAAGGATATGGTATAGGTGATGATGAGTTTTCTCTCTCCTATGATGGATGTAGACAACTGTTCTGGTACAATGCTAAAAGTAGAGCACATTCACATCCAACGTGGCAGCCAGGTATGACAATGTCTGTCTGTCTGTCTGTCTGTCTGTCTGTCTGTCTGTCTGTCCGTCTGTCCATCTGTTCATGTCTACATTTGTACGGCTGTTGGCATAGTATGTATGTGTGTGTATGCATATGTGTGTGTGTGTGTGCCTTTATGTCTGTTTGCTTGCGCATGTATGTATGTATGTATGTATGTATGTATGTGAGTGTGTGCATGCGTGCGTGCATGTGCATGCATGTGTGTACGCGTGTGTGCATGTGCATGTATATGTATATTTGTTTGCAAATGAAGAAAGTTACAACTGTAGATTTATTTTTGTTGTAGGAGATGTGGTTGGATTTCTTCTTGATTTAGAGAAACAAGAAATGATATTTTCATTAAATGGGAACACTTTGCCACCTGAGAATCAAGTCTTTGAATCAGCTGGGTAAGAGAAATTTCATTTGTATTGCAAGTGGTAGGACTGTAAGAACAGAATAGAATTACAACATTTGACACAGTGCACAATCAGAGGCCAGTGAATGATCTCCATTGAAATTCTGTCATTATCATGACATTTGAATACATTGCATACATGAATACTAAGTGGCCAGACATTTTACACTAGATTTTGTTTTACATATATTTCATGTGTGTATCTTTCAAGGAATATACACTCATCTCAGATTCCAGCTGATGTTTCCAATTTTGCATGTTTGCATGAAGTTAGAGTCTGTAATGGAAAAAGTCTTTCACAAATCTCTACTTGAAGACAAAGTGATGAACGCAGAGACCCTATTGAATAACTTAAAGTTGAAAATTGCTTAAACCAATCATACACAGCAAGAATAACAAAGTATTTCCAAAAACTATCGATCGAATAGAACCTTTAGCCTGTCTTGTTTAGTACTTGTTTACTTATTCATATATAGCATTGTGTTCAAACCTGAGAGTTGTGTATTTTAGATACTGGATACTAAGCTAACAAGACATTTCTGTTTTGATTGCAGTATTGGCTTCTTTGCAGCAGCTAGTTTTATGTCCTTTCAACAGTGTGAATTTAATTTTGGTATGATGCCTTATAAATTCCCACCATCACAGAAATTTAACAGTTTTAATGATCATGCATTACTAGGTGATGAAGACAGGGTTATTCTACCAAGGTAAGTACTTCCTGGGTCAACTTTGAATCTATTTAACAAAGTAAGTACTTCCTGGGTCAACTTTGAATCTATTTAACAAAGTAAGTACTTCCTGCACCAAATTTGAACCCATTTCGATACATTTTGCTGAGTGTTATGTTGTTATTGCTCAGTAATCGACTCAACTTAATTCCGATGTAATCCAACTCCCGGCAAAGTGGTTTGGGTGAGATGGACTTGAACTTGTCATTTGTATAGTATATGTCACTTGTCTGTTTGTCAGCAAGCTCAGCACACAGTCAGAGAGGAGAAATAGATATTCCAATGTTCCTGATCCTTACCAGAATATACACAAGAATTGTGATTCCCGACAAAAGAAATTCTTATTTACCGCACAACACTTTCAAAAATTCCTACAATGTTATGACTGAAAAGCCAAGTAAACAACTCCTAGACTGTAGCTGTGATTTGCTGTGATTTGATGTCTATATGTCACAACATGTTGATACGACAGTGATAAGCTATTGAATGTCTGTTCGTTTTGGTAGGACAGCTCTCTGAAAGCTAGTTTTATAAACCTGCAGTGTACAGTTTTAGGACTTCCACTGTTTACACTATCTTGATCACAGGATGATTAGAATTGCACAACAGAGGAACCACTATCAGCCACTTGTGTAATCTACCACATCAAACAATATTACTTTTAGTTTATATCTATCTTAGTAAACTGAAGCCTCGGCTACCAGAGTCGTATTTCAGAGTTGGGAGTTTTGTATGTTCTTTCAATTTGACCATTTGTTTATTTGGTACAATGTATAAGTACTGATTTTATGTTATATTTGTTTGCTCTATCATTACCACCTTACAGGCACAAGAAGCTAGCCTTGTTATGGCATATCAGTGTGAGTGAAGGTGCCTGCAATCTCTGTTTTGACAAAATGGCAAATACAATGTTAAAACCATGTGAGCACAAGTAAGTAGTATCAGTTTTATCGTATTTCCAAATTTTGCTACTTCAATTACTCTCAAAGATTTTACTTGTGTCCTACGTAGAAAAAAACATTGTCAATATTCTTTTGTAATAACAAGCATTGTGAGTCAACTTTGAAAATTACAAAAGTTGTCTACCCATACACTTTATTTATATCTGTATTATATGAAATACCAAGTGAATTGAACACTGGTGGGGAAGGAGACTTAATGTGAAATGGGCCATAGAAATAAACCTTTACTGTTAATCTGTTCAAGAAATGTCCAACCCATAGTTAAAATTAAGAGTTGGGGTCACCTTACAAGTACATGTAGATACAATAGAGGTCAAAATGATGTAAAAAATTGCCATTTTAAAATCCAATATGGCCACCAAATCCAATATGGCCACCAAATACTGCATTAACTATATGGGAAATTATTATTGTCAATCCCATTGCAAACAAGACAAGAGACAGACCTCAAAATTTCTTTTATTATTTCAAAAATACCACAAGCAAGTTTTCTGATGACAAATATTGGGGAAATGTTAAAAATCTTTATGTGAAATTCATCTCTGAGGCATATTGTACCTTAAGTTGCTTTAAATGAAATTCAAATGACCAGTATGAAAGGAATAGACACAACTGTGATTTTCAAGATAAACTCAATTGATTCGACCCCTGTTTTATAAACAATTACACTCTTTGGAAAGTCCAATTCAAACAATCAACGCCAAGTGATCTGATAACAGGAGGTTGTAAAATATAACACCGATATGTAGACTGAGTGAAGTTGACCTTACTAGAAACACTATTTTTAATAGACAATCTTACAATACAATGGATTGAACCTTAGACTGAGATTGAATACAAGACATCTATTTTACGACCTCCTGTTATCAGATACCACACTTAGTTGAATTGTACTTTCCAAAAGAGTGTAATTGTTTATATACAGGAGTTTATCTTGAAAATCACAGTTGTGTCTATTCCATTCATGCTGGTCATTTGAATATCATATATAGCCTTAATAATATATAGTTTTTATTGCATTTCCAGGCCTCCGGCCCATTTGCAAGGAGGTTACAAAAATTCAAAGTCAGATCATGACTTTCAGTTACAGAGTGCGTGAAATCAAGGGATCTACATTACAGTGAAATCAAAGCACAGTTACATACAAACATACAGAGGTACGGTAAAGTTATAAAAAATCAGAATCAACACTTAACTTGAAGACAAAATTTCTTTACGTCTCTGAAAAGCCTTATAGATATAACTTGATAGTTTTCTAAGGACAGCATCATCTTTTGAATTTACAATAAATTTACATAGGTTAGGAAACAGTATGAAATTCTCTGGAATAAATTTCAATCTCAAATCATTATAAAGGAAGCATTCAAACAAAAAATGGTACTCGTCTTCAATCATATTTCTTTTACAAATTTGACTAAATCTAGCCGTACTTTCTATACCCTCATGTCTACCTATTTTAATAGCTAAAGGCAAACATGCACACCGAAAACATGCCATAATCTGTTGTACTTTAAGATCACAGTTCAAAAACAAATATTTCTCGGGTTCAAGTAAACTCTTAAAATTTACATATGTACGCAATTTAGGTTTAGACTGTATATGAGTCCACCATAATTGTTTCGAAATGTCTTGTGCTCTTGCTACAAATTCGCTAATAAAGGTATCCTTATTTCCTACTTCTTGACAAAGCCATACGTGTCCAAACCCATAAGAATATAAAATATTTTTAACAGAGGATACCCAGTTGTGTCTACCCATTAAATCTAAATTATATAACATAAGATACGCTTGACGAGGCAATCGATGGGGAGGTAGCTCGATTAATTTAAGCCAAAAATTAACACAACGTTTAAGTGACCATACGAAAACTGGTACGCGTCCACACTCTCCTACAACTGCCTCGTTAGTCGCACTAGGTGGTAAGCCCAGAAAGACCCTACACCATCTACGCTGAAGACGTTCAATAATATCAAAACACTGATAGCCCCATATTTCAGAGCCGTACAGGATAATGGGTTTGATCATTGTATCAAACAGCATGAAATGTATGTCAAAAGGGAAACCGCCAATTCTTTTACTTGCAATTAACAAAATATTCAGAGCTTTGTTTGCTTGCTCAGCTAAAGTAGCAACGGCCTTGCCCCAAGTATTTCTGGAGGAGAGAAGTAGACCTAAATATTTGTAATAGCTTACAACATCAATAATTTGCCCATTCAAAACCCATTTTTCCGATTTGGCTCTATGTCCCCCTTTCTGAAAATCATAATTTTCGTTTTGTCCATATTTACCTTCATTTCCCATTTTTCACAAAATTGACCTAAAATATTGATAAGTCTTTGCAAGTATACAACTGTATCCGCAAAAATAACAACATCATCTGCATATAACAATGAGAAAAGGTCATGCAAATCCTGTGTTAATTGAATGCCAATAGAATCAGAATTAATTAACATATTATTTAGTTCCTCTATAAAAAATGTAAATAAAATTGGGCTGAGCATACAGCCCTGTCTAACACCAACTGGACAATCAAAAGATCTCGACGCAATTTCACCTGCCTTAACACAAGACTTTACACTTGAGTACATTGAACGTAAAATGGAAAACATATTGCCATCAACACCAAGAACAGAAAGCTTATACAGTAATAAAGAATGGTTTTCCTTATCAAAGGCTTTAGAAAAGTCAACAAATAAACAATAGAATTTGCCTTTTCTGACACTTAAATATTTTTGAGTTACGGCATGCAAACCAAAAATGTTGTCTACAGTGCTATGATTCTTACGAAAACCAGCCTGACAATCGGAAATAATATTGTTACTGTCAGCCCAATTTGATAGCATAGAGTTTAAGATAGACGTGAAAATCTTCCCAAGAACATTCAATAGTGATATGCCCCTATAGTTGTTTACGTCATTCTTGTCTCCTTTCTTAAACAATGGAATGATGACCCCTCGTGACCATGTATCTGGGAAATTTCCCGATTCAAAAATTGAATTGAATAAGACAGAAAGAAAAGGCATAATAATATCTACAGAGTATTTGTAAAATTCACCAGGTAATCCATCAGGACCAGGAGCCTTTCCAGATTTCAAACTTTTCAAACTTGCCAATATTTCATTTTCTGTGATCGGAGCATTTAGATCATTGTCATCTTCAACTGGAGTAAATAACGAATCCAAATTCTTTAAGGTATCATCAACTGACTGTAGAAAATCTTTATCACCACGCTCTGAATCCCCACATTGCTGATAAAGATTACAAAAATACTCGTACCACTCATATAAGCTTATATCATTTGAAGCATAACTTTTACGTTTGATAAAAGAGTTCAGAATTTCCCAAATATTTGAAGAACCAACTTTCGTAGCTTGCCTGAGTTTCTCCCTCACAACATTCTGATAAATTTGTTTCTTTTCTCTGCACGTAAACTTCCATTTTCATCCTTCCCAATTCTGCCGTTCAAAACATGAATATTAAATTTCTTACATAAATCAATCAAAGCCTTACCAGCAGGTGTTATAGCCTTGTCTTTAGACGTGCGAGCTTTACAAAAATCGTCAGACACATACTGTACATTATCTAATGCAGGAATGTGATCAGTTGCATCGTCGATTATATAATCGTTCAATTGACCAATCCTTGCGTTAAAATCTCCTGCTAAGATTATACATTTGTCTAAATTTACACCCAGCACATCTGTTAGATGGTCACTCAACTTTTCAATCTCATCTGTAGAGTTTTGCGGCCGAAAATAGCAGCAACCCAATATGATGTCCTTGTCAATATTTAATAAACTTTTGTCGAAAGTGAGAAAGACGCAATTTTCTAACGACTTGTCATCAACCTTCAAAATCTTATCTACCAGAACCTGTCTAACATAAATAGTAACACCGCCACTAGGACGTCCCCTATCTGACTTTCTAATTGCTGGAAAAGAAAAGGCTCGATAGCCATGTAAAAAACTAATTTCGTTTTCCTTACAAAATGTTTCCAAGACACAAACTATATCATACTCTTTACAAAAATTTACGACATCTTCGTTATTTTCATGTCTTTTCAAACCACGAACATTCCAGGTTAGCAATGACACTGAATTCGCGCACCGCTTGTTCGGACCTTGGCCACACCCCTACGAAGAAACCAAACTCCCATCAACTCCTCGGTGCTTAAATAATCGTTCCACTATCTCATCGGAAAATTCGTTTACTCGAAATTCTCGTTTACAGTCCGACTCTACAACAACAAGTTTATCATACTGTAGATAGGCTTTAACGCTTGGGTTGCCTTCTATCAGGGTTTGTCTATATCTTAATAGCCTTGCACGTATATTGCGTACTCTCCTTGAAAAATCTTCCCCAATAGAGATACCGGTACCTTTTAATTTAAAGGCCTTGTGTAGAACTTGTTCTTTAATCTTGAAACTTCTGAAACCTGCAACAATAGGTTTAGAGCCTCTAACATGTGGTGCGTTGGTAATTCTGTGTACACGTTCAAATTCCACATCTCCGTCCACTTTCAGCTGGTCATGAATAATGTTTTTCACTTTTTCTTCCGAGTCCACCCACTTTTCATTTTCTCTGTCTTGTGGTACACCAAAAAACACCAGATTGTTACGTCTGCTTCTATTTCCTAATTCATCCTTATCTCTTTTGATGACATCAATAGACTTTTTCATATCGCGTAAAATCGAGGTCAACCAATTTTCAGACATTTCTCCCGAAACAGCCATATTGCCGTCTACTTTTTTTGCGTGGTAATTTTCAGCTGTAAAATGCTGTAGTTCAGATTGAAAAGCTTCAAGGCCAGCTAGTTTCTGAGTGTTTTCCGAAGTTTGTTCTCTCAATTCGGACAGGTCGTCTTCCACATTGTCTATTCTCATTTGAAGCAACGTAAAGTTGGTTTTGAGATCTTTAGTTTCTTCTAAAATGGTGTCCAATTTTACGTGAAGAGTGGCAATATCCTCTTTTGTAGCTGCCTCTGAGCTTCTCAGTTTGGGAGGACCAGGGTATTGTTCGACATTGCCGATGATGATAAGTAAACCAGCTAGACATACCTTGATGGCCAAAGACATCTGACAGTTAATGAGCGGGATACAAAGGGAAGCCATCTTGGGTAGCCTTAATAATAAATTTATTGTAAGCTTACACTGCCAATATTGTAAGTCCTTCAATCCTTGAAACATTTCAAAACTAATTAGCTGATTTACCTCTCTACTAGTTATTGATGGTACTATGTACACTGGTTTCTTTTTATACCCCAATGTAATGAGAAACCCCTCTGATTTAGATGGGGGGGGGGGGATTCCATCTCTGTCAGCAAAACTTGTGAAAACACCAACGTAATAAAATACTCAAAAGAGGAAAACAAAAAAAAACATATAAATGAAATTGTACATGTTCAGACTCAGTTAATTTATACAAGCTTTTGTTTTTCCTCAGCATAAAGGTTTAATTCTTATTACTGAAATACCACCTAGGCAAGTCATTAAAAGTAACAATATTTGATTTCTAAGTTGACATTTTGACGTCCATTCTACACATGCATTACTATAGCTGTACTATAGCTGTACATGTCAACTTTGTTTTACTCCCTAGGAGCATGATATAAAATGATGTTACACAGGTACCAAGATTTGACTCAATATTATGATCTTTCTACAGGGGGCTGTGCATGGAATGTGCAATGCAAGTTGAGACATGTCCACTGTGCCGAACTTTCATAACAGTACGAGTACACAGTGGAACTTTCATAACAGTACGAGTACAGGAAGATGAGAAAGCGTCATAGCAGACAACATGTTTTTGTGTGTACATGTACAAACTGTAATTTACATGGACACAGTATATCATAACAAGGGATATTGTTTTTTTTGTTCTTTTGAATGCATTTACCATCAAGATAATATTTGTTGTACAATATTGAACCATAGTTTTAATACAATATGTACATGATTACTCTTCAGTATTCACTTGTATCAGAGGTCATAAAATCATGGGTTTTTTTTGTAGTTACCTGTCTGGGGAACACCAGATTACAAATGGATTTGTTACCCCTGAATCAGTTTGTGCAACCCCTTCCCGGGTGACAATATGCTTCCAAATAGCACCCTCTAGTGGCCAAACTATACAATCTTTTGTTTTTCAATAATCAAAGCATAGTCAACACAGAGACTTATTCCAAGATAACTGGTTATGACTATGCCTAACCAAATGCCACAGCTTAGCTGGTTATTTTTACAAATTTAGAATTATGTGGTCAAGCAAAGAAACAGAATTTAATGTTGATATTACTGGCATTGCAGATGGCTAGAACTTATCAGACTTGTATATGTAGGGCATTTTGTGTAAGTGAAATTTTGTGTACACTGATGAAAAAAAAAAACGTCATTCAGAAAACTTTCGTGCAATGTTCTTATTTTCATGCAGGAAAATCTTTTCAGTGTTTCAGTGATTGTTAATACCCATAGATGAATAATTCTATGTTTATGTTTATACCATTTACATACAAATGTTTTGTTTTTTTTAGACCAGAAAGTTTGTTAGTCAGAGTTTAGAGAGAGTTTTGTCACTAATTCTCTAGTAAACAAGCATGTATAGGAAATTTAAATATGACATGAACTTTAGACTGTAAGATACGTCGTGATGTTTCACCCTCACTGGCCTCCTCTAACAGTAGGTGGAAGGGGTTGGTCGATGTGTGAGGGCGCCCTGTCACGGCATACCTTACAAACTACATGAACTTCAGAAGATGTCAAAAGACCCCTTCCCCCACTTCACTCTGTTTCTCTATCAAACAGTTAAGATATATAGAATATTCAGAATTTGACACTAGGTCCTCCCCCTCTTCCCAACCGGGACTTTATGTTTTCATGCAGGTGTAGACAGCCATGTTCTAATGTGATATTTGCTAAGACTTGCCAAAAAGTCAATTGTAAATTGCCATATTGAATATATACATTCACTGTAGTACATTCACTCTGAGTATTACATTAGTAGTAATCCAGTACAAAAACAGTTTGGTTCTTTGACTAGTTGTGCACTTGAGTGGTCTTTTTCATGAAGAAATTCAAGTATTAGGGCAAACACTTTGTATTTTGGAACTTCATGTAGTAAAATTGTACTATTTCATTCCCCGAGAAGCCTCATTGTCAGTCAAATTGGATGTATTCTACTAGCTAGTGGTTCACAGATACTTCTATGGTGTTTGCATACTTGCTGTCTTGTACAAATGCTACTTTTATGAGTTTGTGCATATTAAATTAAAATTTTATTTTGTCTCTCTCAGACTTAGCCATATAGGTGAAATTAGTGTTGTCATGGTAACAGACCGATTCAGAGAAAAGTAAGCTAGCCAACAGATTCATCAGTTATCAAGAGATCAATTATTGCTTAGGTAAAACACACACCCCCCCCCCCCCCTTTTTCTACATCTACCAAGGTTTTCAACCTCCTTGCTGAGTCACAACTGTTGGAAAACCAGTTTTGTGCATGAACTCCATCACCAGCAACAAAGTCAACCATTCCACCTCCTCGTTATAATAATAATCGTATAGGGATAATGTCATTTATTGGTCCAAATGAATTTAGGAATTTGTTGATATGGTAACCACTGAACAGGGTGCAGGTGTCTTATATCGTTAAACCAGGAAACTGGAATACCTTGGGAAAAGCTTTGTTATTTTGCAGGGTCAAACTATGTTGCAACTCTTAACATGCACCCTCTGCATAACCAGTGTCTCTTTAGTCTGTGAGTAATGCAGTGATAGAGCGCCCTCACACATCGACCAACCACCTTGGCCTGTGAGGGCAGTGACATGATGTATCTTACAGTCTAGTATATACTCCATCAAATTTCAAATTTTGAAATTATTCTTCCTTCAAATTATCATATTTATTCAGAAGAGTATAAAATTTACAAAAGTATAATAATAATAATAATTATATAATAATATGGTTGTGATCATAATGTCATATTCCTGGAATCCTGTATTTCTATTGTTGAGTTATTACGTTTTCAAATTTTACAAATTCAAAGACATGGAAATCTCCAGAGAAAAACCATTTGGACGATGATATTAATAATTTGAAAAAATTATTGTGATGATTAAAATGAAGTTACCAGCAACTGTCGAAAAGTGAGCAAGAAAACTAGCTATGTAAAACAACATAATTGGTCACCTTGAGTCAGGGTAATTTGTAAATGACATTACTGTGGAGCTTTGGGTTACGTGAAAATGGAATGCATTTCATTGCATTTTGGGTACCCAGAGAAGCCATGAGCTAGCTACATGCGCTAAATCTGTGATTCTCAATAAATAAATTGTTTCATCTCAAGTTTTACAGGGGAGGTCAACAAAATAATGAAAGCTGTGGCCAAATTTCTTTCCATTAGTCTGTGTATGACTTACATATAACAAGCAGTCTGCCAAGTGTAAGAACACTTACATCTGCATTTTTAAGAAAGTATAGCTTTAGTTGTATTAACACCCCTATTTCCTGCAGTAGAATGGACTAATCCATTACATTGGCTATGGAGGGTTGTTTCAATAGACATGTAGATAGGGGTGAACTGTTTAGGGAATGATCCATTTGGTGAAATGACTTTTCAAATTTACTCAACTTTGTTATGCTTATTCCTTTTGTCTAGTACAGCATTCTATGGTGGTTTACATTTTGTAATATATAGCTCAATAAATTAATTATGTATGAAATTATGGGATATATGTGTCAGGGTTCCATGTCAGCCAGAAAATACCTTGAAAATCCTGGAATTTTAATCCACTCTGGAAATTCCTTTGAAAGTCCTGGAATTGTAGACCACTCCTGGAAATGTCTTTGAAAATCCTGGAATTTCAACCACTCCTTGAATGTTGAATGTCCCAGAATTGCAGACTAATCCTGGAAAGTCCTGGAATTTCAAACATCTTGTAGAAATTTCTTCGAAAGACCTGGAATTGTAGACCATTCCGGGAAAGGCCTTTGAAAGTCCTGAAATTTCAAACTACTCCTGGAAAGACCTTCAAAGTCCTCAGAACCTCACCAGGAAAGTCCTTGACTGTTGTGGAATTTCAAATAACTTTTCAAAGACCTGTTATTTATTCTATGTCAAATCTGTTCACAGCCCAGTAATTTAATAGTCTATTGGTACAAATCCAAATATCACTCTATGTATCTCATTGACACTAAAACTCCTGAAAAATGTTATTTGTGTAAAAATAACCCCAAATGTCATTAAAAACACTTAAAATTGAAGTTTTTGTGAAAGAATGGACCGATAAAGGTCATATTTAGCATTACATGTGCATGGCTGTGTTCATTTATTATGTTTTAATACTGTGTGATATGCTATTTCTCAATATCTTGAACTTGTTGGGATAGATCTTTAGTATATCACCAGTTGCCATGGTATCTGGTTGCTAGGATGTGCTGTAAAACTTACAACATTAACACATCTCTTCATATTCATGGTTTTATAAGTGCAACTGGACTTCTTGAACATGTCTGTCTGTGTGTGTGTGTGTGTCTGTCTGTCTGTCTGTCTGTCTGTCTGTCTGTCTGTCTGTATCTATCTGTGTCTGTGTGTCTGTGTCAGTCTGCGTGTGCACGCTTTACTTGGATGTCCAGCAGATTCCATTCCTGTGATGTAATCTTGTTGGTATGACATACAAACTTTTACTATGGAACAAACTCAAATCTTTCATAACCTGTTATTCTATTGTGACCAGGAGTAAGTATAGTCTGTAGTATACCCCATGATGGGGCGCCCTCACACAGCAGGCTGGTGAGGGCAGAGTGACACAACAGTATCTTACGTTCTCGATTGGGTACTTAGCGAACACATGAAATAAAACACATCACAACAATATTTACAATTAATGTAGCTCAAAAGTTGACAGATGTCTTTATTACTGATTAAATGTGGATGCCGAAAAATACATGAAATGAAAAATTCTTTACTGATTCAGAAGTACAAATATATTCTTTAAATCACAGTCGCTTGTAAACTGTTATTCCTTTCCTAAATGGTTTTATTCTTGTCTATGACGGTCCTAATACAGAACAATGACGTTATTATAGGTATTGGCGATATTCTTATAAAATCGGTAGCGATGTCATACCCCCCCCCTACTGTTGTATGTATGAACCAAAACTTATATAGCATCACATAAACTAGGTATGATAAAACAGGTATTATGAATAACATGGGGTCAGAGGTTACCAGCACTTAACCCACCGTTGGGATAGATCTCTACCATCTATCCAGATTTCATCTTCTTTTGAGAGGACAAATTTGAATATTCCAAGATTTCGTAAATAATGTTGGGGTCAGAGGTTACCAGCACATAACCCACCGTTGATATAGATCTTTACCATCTATCCAGCTTTCGTCTTTTTTTGAGAGGATAAATTGAGATCTTTACCATCTATCCAGATTTGATCTTCTTTTAACAGGAAAAAATTGCATATTCCAATATTTCATGAATAATATGGGATCAGAGGTTACGAGCACTTAACCCACCGTTGGGGTAGATCTTTACCATCTATCCAGATTTCGTCTTCTGTTGACACGATAAATATATACATTACAAAATTTGGTAAATAACATGGGGTCAGAGGTTACCAGCACTTAACCCACCGTTGGGATAGATCTTTACCATCTATCCAGATTTCATCTTCTTTTGAAATGAAAAAAATGTGCATATTCCAAGATTTCATAAATACTATGGGGTCAGAGGTTACCAGCACTTAACCCACCGTAGGGATAGATCTTTACCATCTATCCAGATGTCATCTTCTTTTGACGGGATACATTTGAATATTCTAGGATTTCGTAAATAACATGGGGTCAGAGGTTACCAGCACGTAACCCACCGTTGGGATAGATCTTTACCATCTATCCTGATTTCATCAACTTGAAATAATTACGTCAATGAATGAAGTTCGTTAGAGAGGGTAGGGAAGGGAAGGAACTTTACTTTATTTCTTGAGAAACCCCCTAGGGGCTTTTCGCATCGCTTCAATGACCACAAACAAGTATGTGTTAGTTGTCTGTACAATGACGAAGTAGATATCACACACTGAAAGCAAGAAGTTATGTTGGTCGTATTGTTATGACGTCATGAGAAATACTTTTTGGGCACAATGATGCTAAAGTCGACTTTATACATTTTGTCTTCAAACATTGCTGTATATTATAAAGGTATTCGTAGTATACTTCTTACTGCACTGGGATAGCGTATCTAACCACCATTTGCTATTGACTGATCAGAACTCAATACTTACTTACTTACTTACTTAGAAATGATATACTCTAAAAATATATACTTTGCAAACAATTGTTCTTGCAATGTCAGAAGACAAGTGTAATGTCGTGAAAGGTATGCACGGACATTATCCTACAATAGTTGAAGCTATAGCTAGGTTTTATGTGAATATTGTGAATAGTGTAAAGTTCATAACCTCATCAGTGATAATCCTGAATCTGTTTTCGATGGCAAATAAAATGACGGATACCATTATAATGTGGTATGGGATATTAATCGATGGGGATATTGAAAGTAATCTAAATTAATCAATTGCTGCACGAACCTTTGCACCATGAAGTTAAACGAAAATGATAGAAAATTGAAACAATCGTAGTTGTCATAAGAGTTTTCAGATGATACTAACTCGGTCCTCGAAAACAGTTGTATTCGTATGGCGTACGTATATGCGTAGTGGATTGCGCCCTCTGTGTTGAGAATGGTAGTAACGCTTGTTTTCGGGACGAATGGTAAATCTGCTCATCTATAGTTGTTTTTAGTCGTAAATAATGTTGACTGCGAGTCTAACCTGGACATATGCACCTTTCATGACCTCCGTAACATAAAGAGAAAGTAAATTTTCAGTATTTTGAATCCATGTACTTACAAATTGACGATTTTCTGTGGTATATGGAGAGAGGACTGTGCCGCCGCTTTCATCGTCTTCGCTCACAACCGAATTATGGAATCGTCATCGAACGAATAGTAGATGATACACGTGACCGTACGGTATTTTTGTTGCCCTTGGCAACTAAGTTCTCTGACTTGTGTGTGCGCATCAACAGTAGCTATCACACAGATCTCGTGTATTACGAGACTCAAATGGTCAAGAAATAAACCGTCAAAATAGAGAGAAATCTTGATAAACTTGTGGAAGGAAAATTGATACATTTGATGTATACGTACACAAAAGGTTATCAGAGGGAGGGGAAAAGTCGCGATAAATGTTTAGTTATAAACTTGCTTCATTTGTGTACGTAGGTGTATGGGTATAGTGCTTTGCACATTAGTGTTCACTGTTTTCATTTGATACAAACATGCATACAGAAACCAATATTAAGAAACTGTACATGCTACACTCTGAACTATGGACAAGAGATCGTTATTTGACATATTTGACATCGACAGTATTGACAGTCTAAAATACATCAAAAGTGTAATGATGGTGCTTTCTTTGAAGACAAGACCAAAAATGTCAATCGAGTAGCACGATTGGCATTTTTGAAAGCTGACATAGTCGGGGAAAACTTTCCATGATTAATATTTTTGAAAAAAATGTCAATCGTGCAATCTGTGTAATCCAGAAATATTTTAATTAGCACCTTCTGATATATTTTGAATTTTATAGCTGAGATTTTCCTTACAGAGAGGGATATGTATGGAACAAAGAATAAATACAGTGATGAACTATGTTTTTCTTGTTTTAGGGGTACAATGAAAGTATTTGCTTACTTACTCACTCACTCACTCACTCACTCACTCACTCACTCACTCAATCACTCACGCACGCACGCACTCACTCACTCACTCACTCACGCACGCACGCACGCACTCACGCACGCAGGCAGGCACTCACTCACGCACGCACGCACGCACTCACTCAGTCACTCACGCACTCACGCACGCACGCACGCACTCACTCACTCACTCACTCACTGACGCACGCACGCACGCACTCACTCACTCACTCACTCACTCACCCACTCACTCACTCACTCACTCACTCACTCACTCACTCACTCACTCGTTCGTCATGTATAATGTGCATTGTTTAAATGGTTGGTGTAACTATAGTACTGGGACGATGCGTACTTTAAAATTGGCATATAATAACACAATGTGGTTAAACTTTGACTTATTAGAGGTGCAGTCGGCATTAGTAATATCTGTGTAATCCAGAAATATTTGAATTAACACTTCTGATATATTTTGAATTTTTGTTACCTACCAAGAAATCAGCCAATGTGATAAATTTTACATCATAATTTTCAATATTACACTTTACAGGTGAAACTACTGCAAAACAATAATTGTTATCCAAGGTTTTGAAATGTTGTATTTTAATTGCAAAATATCAAAAAAGTGGAAGAAATCAAAATAACAAATAGATTAGGTGTAAATTTTACATCATTTCATCGAAATCTGCTGCATTTAGTAGATGTATTATATTTTAATTCGTAGACACACTTGCTCAGAATCCCACTTTTTCTCCGGTTTCTGAAAAAAATTGTAGCCTTGTTTATGTATAGTTAGGTAATTGTTTCTTTGTTTGTTAAAAACTCTACTTTTGTATGGCATGACATGTAAATATAATGAACCTAATAATGGTGTGATACAGTTTGTAGAGCTTTAGATAATTGGTAGTCTGTAAGGTACGCCGTGACCGTCGGGGCGCCCTCACACATCGGCCAACCCCTACCTAGACGAGGTCGGTGAGGGCGAAACGTCACTACGTATCTTACAGTCTAGATAATTGGCTAACCTTGGATAGTATTGTCATGTACCAACTACAGCTTATTAGCCACATGTAGTGGTACGTGTAAATCTTGGAATACAGTGACATTTATCGACTATGATTTCATTGAAATCAGGGAGATAGTGATACAAACGGCAAATATCCTTGACTTTGTTAATATTTTTCCAGACGAGTCCGATAGATTTTATTCAGTGACGTACTGTTTTATTGTAATAGTAAAGGTGAGTGATAAGAGTGTTGATTTGGAATAAAACCTAAACAATGACATACTTAGACTGTAAAATGCGTCGCTGAGGGCGCCCTTTTCACCCCTACCTATGGTGTAAAAATGCACCCCTCCCTACAATGTAAAATGCGTTGCTGGTGGCGTGCTTATCATCCCTCCCAAGAATGTTTTGTGTGTACGTTTTAATATTACATTTTGTCATTAGTGTATGTATATTGTTTTATTTGTGTATTTTATTTACTATTTTCTTTGTATTCTATTTTTTATTGTTTTTTTCTCATCCTGTTATTGGACTATGCCTATTGGATGGTATGTGAATAAAATAAATAAATAAATAAAGATGTCGCCGGGTGCGTCGTTATAATCCCTCCCTCGACTAACTTAGTCTCGGTTACCTAACCTCACCGCTGATGGCTCACTTCATAGCCTAGGTTGAGAGTCAGGGTAACCGAGATTAGACTGTACCAGACTATAAAATGCGTCGTCGGGGGCGTCGTCGTCATCCCTCCCTAGACTGTAGACTACATCACTGGTGGCATCCTTATAATAAAGGGTTCAAAAGAGCGCCCACAACGGCCGAATTTTCTTTTGTGATCAGGATTGCCTATAACCAATCTGATTAAAATCCGATGTAGATGTCGGCTAATCGTTCATTTTGCTATAATACTTCGTTATTTAGCCTGAATTGACGTACCTTCGTGGTACGCATGTTTACGTTTTTATCCTGATCGCCTCCTCTGATCGCCTTCTCTAGTAGAGGAGGCGACCAGAATAAAAACGTAAACATGTACCATGACGGTCAATTCAGGCAATATAACGAATGTAAAATAGCAATGAACGATTAGCCGACATCTACATCGGATTTTAATCAGATTGGCATATAACCAGCACACAAACATAAAACACGTCACAACAATATTTCCAATGTACCTCAAAAGTTGATGGGAATGTCTTTATTACTAATTAAATGTTGGTGCCAAAAAATAAAGGAATTACTAAAATCCATAATTGTTTACTGATTCAGAAGTACAAATGTATTCGTTAAATCTTGAGATACAAATACTCTGTCTGATTATTTGCTGCGAGGCGGCTACGAAACCCTTCCTTCATGCCAAACATTTACAAGGCAAAAATGACCCGAGAAGTGAAGCGAGACTAGACGAGACATAGCTTGGACAGCGATCTTGATGGGTGTACAACTTACAAGGAGGTGCTGAGCTCTAAACAACTTCTTCAGCAACACCACTCGGTTGAAATCTATTGAAACAATCAATCTTACACTCACAATAACACCATCTAATCTGAGTACGGCACAATGAAAGACATGGGGGAAAAAGCCTTGTTTATGGAACAATACAGTAAAAGTATATGCTGACTAGACAGATTATCATTTCACCTTGGCTTGTTTACTTTGCAGTAATATCTCAAAGAATTATCAATGAATTTACATGAAACTTAGTAGAAAGATTAATAATGTAAGGACCCAAGTATGTGTTTATTCACGTGTCTGATGGTATTTTGGTTACATTGTATGGTATGGTGCCAACAAGTCTTGAAAACTATAAACAATGTAGCAGTTAGAGAGACGTCTTTCGAGAAACAATTTGGACCAGCTGTCCTTGATACATCTTGCTTTAGTCTATCAAGAAAACATACATCATTCATCACTGGTCAATAATAAATTGCATGATTTCTTAGGTTAGGTCATCGAATCAACTGCAAATTTTTCCATGATTTTATTTTAAAATAGTTCTGTGAAAAAAGAAACAAACACTAGTGACTGGAGGAAATATAGTAGATGTGCAAGTGGAAGTAAAAGAAATATATTGACATGGGACATGCACAAGAGGAAATATTTAGCAAGATTTTATATAAATGTTGAAATAAAAAAAAATAATATTGATATTTATATAAAGGTTAGAACAAAAATTCTTCATATTGACATGTCACAATATAATGTGATTCTACTTATAATAACTGATCATGAGCCAAAAAAATCATGTTATGCTATATTATTTTTATATATGAATATAATAATTTTGATTTTAATTAGGCCATGACAATTAATATAGTCCGGTATATTATGGACAGAACTGTCTTGTACCTACAGAAACTTGCTGAGTAATATTTGTTGATAATGGCAATAAGCAAATGAAAATATAAATCGATTGCAAAGGTGCATAGACCACACAAATTATCAACTATGTGGACTCACTGGACAAGTGATAAGTTTTCATAATCTTTTTTTTCACCCCTTCAACCTGTCCTACTAATGTTCAGCTTGGTATAGGAAATGAATAGAGAAACACATGTAGGTTCTAAAAAACAAGTGTGCAATACTCCATGGATCTGCTACATGCAGGCTGCAAGAGAAACAAAAAAAAAACATAATTGACAATAAACAAGAAATGGTCAGGCACTACTCAAAATGCTATGATTAAATAAAGTGAAAAAATACAATCAACACACACAATCAATACTGACATAACCTTTTTTTTGCTAGAGCTGTTAATTTACAAAGATTTCACAATGTAGTGTTCTGATGCAGCCAGTGATGACACTAAATTAGATATTTTTACCACTGAAGAATATCATCGACAATTCAAATAAAATTACATCACAAATTACAAATAATTGCAAAAGTGATCAACACATTTTTCTCAACAAGAGACATTTGACTGGTTTTGGTATGTAAATAAAAATTCTCAAATGTTGGGTGTGAAATCATCAAGGTTTTGAATAAAATTGGCCATTGCATGTTTGATATATGGCTTTACACAGACAGACCTTGGACACATTGAAATAGCACCCACCCCTTTTTTTCAGGCACAGAACAAACAAAAAAAATCTTTTTCAAATGTCAATTTATTTCAATGAATGACCTGCAATTGTACATGCTCAGTCATTTATGATTTACCAATTGAACCTTGCCCTTGTATTTTAGCAAGATATATGGTAAATGTGTGAGAAAAATGGTAACATTTACATACTTCATAACCTACATGTAGAGGCTCTGGCACAGGTAAAAGGAAGGAGACAGAGCTGTGGGAGTGTTGTTTCAGTGTTTTTTGTTAAGGGCGGTAAGTAGGCAAAATCTACCTGAGTTCCCCTTTCATTTTACCAGGATTCCCCATCCCACCACAATCCTTGTAAATAGTGTATGGGGTAACTGTCAGTTTTACCAGATTTACTACTTCTTGAATTGTTACCAGGGTTCCAAACCCTTAGCAAACACACTTTCCATTAGAAGAGTACAGGACAAATTTAGTTTCCTCAAGAATGCTGAAATGGGGATTTAATGGATGATGCAGCAAGGCAGTTGGTTATTTTCATCTATTTCGATGAAATAAAATACAGCAAATCAAACTGTCAATTTATGATTAAATTAGGATTATGTTGCTTAATTGACACACACTAGTACTTCAAACTTTCTAGGTGCAAGAAAACCTAGATTTATTCTTAGATATTTTTACACCAAATGTGATGTTTTTATTTATTATTATTATTATTATTATTATTACAAGTGAAGGGGTTTAAAAAGTATATAATAATAAAGCATTGTGTGAGAAACAATTTAGAGGAATGGTGCCTTTTGGTCCTATTGTCAATAAAATGCATCCGTTTGAGCATATATTAGCTTAGTCTGTAAGGTACGCCGTGACGGGGCGCCCTCAACCATCGGCCAACCCCTAACTGTGTGAGAGGAGGCCGCCCCCCCCCCCCCCCGATATTTGTCTGAACAGCTCGCATCACGACCGAGCAAGGTACAGACAAATACATTGTTCTGTAATGATTTATAAAGTTGCTGATGACATTCCCTGAAAACAATATTTGCAATGCGTCTCACAATATTTGTAATATTATTCCGAAACCACTGCTGTTTTCAAATCATCGTAGACTTTCACAACATACTGTTACAAATATTCCATGAAGTGTTTAGTAGTAGTATTTCTACTACATTGTATGCAGCAGTACATTGACAGGTACAAAATTTTGATAATACAGTGTTGCAAAGTTTACTGAAAAGATAATCGATTTTTCCGACACCCTACAGGCGCTCTGAGCTGTGCGAGTGTTATAAAATTTGAGCCAGGTTTTTGAGCTATTGCCGTGCTTATTATATTGTGGAGTCAAATGATGTATCCATTCGTGGCAAAATTTGGCCTCAGATTTCTGTTTGCTATGAAGACAGGTGTACTTGATATTTAAGGACCATTTACAAAAATAAAAGTTACCAACGTTAGATTTGTTTACGAATTACGTCACTGTACCCATCAATGTCGCTCATCAGATTTCACACTAAATGCTTCCCATCAGAAAATTTAACTGAAAGTAAGGGAATTTATGATCGTAACATATTCAGTCATAAAATAATCAGGTTTCTGGCAATTTCCATGACTTGTTTAGAAAGATTGCAGTTCAATAATATTTGGAAGCAACAGCATAAAGTTAGTGCTAAATATTACGTGATCACAATCAATCGCAGTCAACCAGATGCACATGTGGTATGTTTGTGCCTCCTGTATGGTGTACTGACTGGCCTGTCTGTCAGTGTCACATTTGCTTCTTATCGTCAAGATGTTGTAAGAATTTGAAAATAGTCTGTGTCTGATCAACAGAATTTCTCTTCCACTAAAGTTTAGACAACATTTAGTTGTACTCACTCATGCAAACGTTGTTGATCATGCTTGAGATGTCACACTGACCTCGTTAACTTCGACGTCCTTATGAAAATAGGTCAAGGGTTAAATTCACCTAGAACACTTTCGCTCGTGATTGCCGCGCAATCGTCAAATATTTTCTAGATATCTTATTTTACACTTTGGGCTTTTTAGTTTTGTCTGATAACCAGCCACCTTGAAAACTATGTACTCACGTTATTTGATTTTCTCTTGATTGCGTTCATTACCATCCACAGAGTGACACGAAGCATTTTCGTTGTCTTTCAAAAAACTTCCCGTCCCGTGCGTGTACTGAAGACTCACTGTACATGTGGCATGGTGTATCGTCTATGACTATTTTTGTCTTGTAAAATAAAATTTGAACATGCTGAAGAGAACTATGGCTAGGAATGTCTTATTTTTGTTTTATCTATTTATCATTTTGTTTTGACGTATTGACTGTACTGTGTTATGACCATATATGTTATATGAATCTGTGTTTGCCATGATCCAGGTAGACACAACAATATGGCAACACTGAATTGCAACACCAGTACAGCGTTGTGTCTTTTTATGTTGATTTCGACAATGATACATGTTATAATTATGTATCAAAATAAAAGCAATCAACTCTCGGTAGTCTGCTATCATCATGAAGCTGACTTGCCTTTATATCAGTTCAAACACAATTTTCGATTTCACTTTGATCATGAGCCACAAGCGGGGAACTACTTAATTGGTCAGGGAACCAGTTACATTTACTGCTGGCCTTCAAAACGTTCGTTGAATCGGTAAAGTTTATTGTGATGACCATTGGCAAGTATAGTGTGTATATTTTTTAGAGTGTTGTGTTTCTTGGTTCATTGTGCACGATTGAAATAGAAACAGGTGAAATGCACATAAAATCGTAATTGCTAATTCGGGTTGGAAACGTGGTAAAGGCAAGGTACTAACCAGTCTAACGCAACGTACTCCTACTAATGCACGAGTCAATGTATGAATGCCCGAGGGACCCCACCTCGGGCGATTCGAGACAAATGTGGGGGATTAGACCGTGTTTGCCATGAAACAATGCCCGAGGGGGTGGGGCAATTGCCTCATATTCACCCCCTAGTCATTTTCACGGACGTAAAAGAGTGGTTGTGTGTCAGTCAGAATTTGTGAATGCCCCACCCATTAGGGTGGGAGAAATGTTGGGAGTATTACTTCTTTTAGGTGGTGATTTTCCAGAATGTCTTGCCCCAGGGAGTGGGGAATTTGACAAATTTTATAAGACTAATTTCCAAATCCCCCACTATGCCCCGAGGTGGGGGGGTGACATTGACTCCTGCATAAGGCACATGTTGAAGCCTGTATTACATGTAAACAGACGTGTCGTGTAGTTCTCAACTTGTCATACTATACTATACTTGCTATACTGTAATGTACGATGAAGCAAACTGAATCTTTACAACAACAACAACAACAACAGCAACAATAACGACGTTACAAAGAGATACAGAACAACATGTTTTAGGTCAAATACATGTATCGGCCATGGATATACATGTATGTTATGCAATTCCCTAGAAAGTATACGTAAATAACCGTTCCCCCACATCATCTCAGTTTCACGTTTGCTCGCGATATAGACATCATTAAAGATCAGTGGATTCAGTGTACTTTATTAGGCAACCGTTTATCAAAGGTAACCAGTACTTATTATTATTCATAGAAATACTCCTCAAATTGATGTCATAAATATCCCACACCTCAACAGACACTCCGAAAAAACACTGCATATTAACATTCGCCTATGAAATGTCGGAAAAAATATATGCAATGTCCCTTGTTGTTTTAACTCATCCATAATTTTAGCAACTAAGTTTAATGTAAATTAATGATGATTATTCCTCATCGTCGGCAAAGTCATGTAAACAATACATTTGTAAGCTGGCGAGTTTGTTTCTATCGTTGTCTATTTCACTTTGTATGTGATGTGTGTACCGCGGTACCGCATATGCAAACATACGACAATAGCCCCATCTACACGTAGGTCGTCCTACCTGAGGCAGCCGGGCCAAGTCATACCTGAGGTAGGATAGATTTGTGTCTTCACGTAGGAAGGTTACAGCGTGGATGTCGCGCGTTCCGTCCTGACTGTACATATAGGACGAAGTCAGGAGGGTTTCAGGAAACCTCTCAAAGGTGTCCTAAGTCAGGACGGTTTCAGGACAGGTTCAGGACGCGTTTGCGTCTACACGGGCTTCAAACTATCCTGAATCCTACCTCAGGTAGGATTTTTAGTGCCGTGTAGACGGGGCTAGTGTAACGCACTTTGCTAGGTGACGGATCATCTCGTCCCAATTTCAACTCGTCCCATTTCAACTCGTCCAATTTTCAACTCGTCCAATTTTCAACTCGCCCCATTTTCAACTCGCCCCAACTCTTTGCAATATAATTTACCTGTGCATATATGAAATCGAAGCTAGTAGTACTCAGTTTGGAGGGTCTGTGGTATCTCGTATTCCACTAATGAAGTACCACTTGCGCTGTAAACACATACTACAATACTTAGTTGCGTTAACTAGGGAGAGGAGACACGTCTCCAAAACCCGTACGCGCGGAAGTCGTAAGCGTGTCAGTCACTAATATTCTCCCTGGTTATTATCATTATTATTTCTTATTTGGGTTGTAAACATTAAGTCCTAATGTGAAAAGTGATATTCCATGACTGAGGAAATTTAAAGTTGTTGTGCTAGTATAAGTTCGAGATCTACCAAACACTTAGCCAAAACCCACACCACTTTCTGCTACGAAATGTTACATTTATGATTTACTACGCTTCGACTGGCTACGTAGGTAAAATCATGTAAATGTTTCGGTCCCTGTACTTCGAGTCCATGTATCGTTTAGATTTATAAACGTTTCCTAGTGTTGTTGGGGCGAGTTGAAAATGGGACGAGTTAAAAATGGGGCGAGTTGAAATTGGGGCGAGTTGAAATGGGACGAGTTGAAAATGGGACGAAGTGAATCGCAATCCTTTGCTACATTGTATTCAATTCTAGTGACGTCATTCACCTCGCGCACACACAGTAGTATTAGTAACGGACGCCATTTCTCACACTCGACACTTCGCAAGCCTTTATGATCGAGAATTTCTGGATAATTTATAAGTATTCCTGTAACAATGAATGCTACCGTGATGTCACTTGTCCCCGATGACATGAATGATATCGGTGTCTGTTATCGTCTGAATTTGGGACCCAGAAATACGTACATACGCATGTACACACATCAAGTTTCACAATACTAACTACAGTGTCAGCTGGAGCAGCAGACGATCTTTGAAACTGTCGGATTTTGAATTTCTATCCATAAACAAACGATATACAGTATGGAGTCGCGTATGTCAACTTGTACTCAAATGTATGTGTACACATTTGGAGATTTTGTGATGAAAGACTGAACCAAGTTGACAAGTGTAGTTCGAATTCTCAAGGACTGCTGGTATTTAGGTATTTAGTAAATTTACAATTTATTCTGGTGATTTTTAGAGTTTTACTTTTAGAATTGCATAGGTTTGATACAGATAATTTCAAAAATCATGAAACCTTGTTACAACAGATATCACCAACCCATACATTCCAACAGCAATGATGTTTTTTTCCTAAATTTGAAATGTTTAAAGTGTTTTATGTCTAATTTGTCAAAAATTCACGTTATATGGTTATTTTGGTTACCATGGCAATCGATGTTATTAAATGACCACTTTTTTGAACTCAGCATGACAAAGTACCCTTGGTAGTAGGGTCAATGTGCAAATAAGAAGATATTTATCAGATTTAGAATGTTGTTTGTGAGATGTATGTGTATATAATGAAAACATAATTTTCACGTCTACCATACGTTTCCATGGAAACAGCTATCCAATTTTATACAATTTATGTTACATCAGGTAGCACTAACCCATACATGTCTAATACAAGGGCATTGTTTCACTGTATTATCTTTTTTTTCAATGTTTTATGTCAAGTTTTGGAAAAAATGGTTAACATATTATGGTGGTTTTGGTTACCATGGCAACAGATGTTCATAAAATGACCCCCTATTTTGAACTCAGCATACAAAACTACCCCAGGTAGGGTGGTTAGTATTGAAATAAACTTGATTATTATAAAATTATTACTATATAATTATTATTTAATTATTTAATTATTTAATTATTTAATTTTTTTTTTTTGGGGGGGGGGGGCATAAACATTTGTTTAAAATTGACACTTCAAGATTGACTGAAAATAGCATTTTATAAAATAAAAAGAAATAAACAGTACTAACTAGTCTATAGCTGTTTATTGTATGACAAATAAAAGAAGCACTGAAAATAAACCTCATGTATGGAATGTACTGTTGCACACCAAAAATGCAACAATTAATACTTTTGACACATACTAACAAGTATTTACAAAGTGTTTTACGTGACTGGAAACTTGCAAAAGGCGCGAAAATGAGAATGGCCTAAGTGTGTGTGTGAAGTTAAACCGGTAAATTTATATCAGCCGATACATTTTCTGAACAGGCTCTAGTCTAGAGTGCAAAGTTACTTGCTTCACGCACGGCCCCGGAACCTGTAATAAATTCACGACGAACTTTTACTTGCATATAATAAAGTCACTGTCCCGGCATGCACTACGTTCCGCCGGCTTTTCATAAACAAATGTTACAACTATTATTCGGGAAAACTTGACCATAAACAAATATGCTGGATTACAAAATAACTAAGCAATGACTAGACTGAAAGCAACATTTTCAAAACTAATTTACTGCAACTACCACAGCATGTTAGGCGTCGGCAAGACGTAATCAAACTCTGGAAACAAGACAGGTAAAAAAATCACTGTAAACATTACCTTGTAAGTGAACTGCTCATATGTAATCACGCGTACGCACGGTGACCATTGTAATATATTGCCAATGATGAAGCAATGAAGGCATGTCAAAACAAACATATAGGTGTTATCGTGGGTTATACTTCCATGGCCTTACCCACAACTTGAAGATAAACAAAGCCGATCGCAACAAGGTCAAGGACGTACACCATCGAGGCGAGATTGATCGAAACACACATTTTTCACAGATATTTTTTTTACTAAAATTGTTGCATAATTACTAATCTATAATAATAATAATAACAATAATAATAATATCACTTGTAAAGCGCCATATATCCTAAAAGTCCATAGGCACTGAAACACTACAAAAGTGATAAAAACTACTAGTGGAAAACATACTAAAAACAGTCTCAAATCTCAACGATGTTCAGCTTTATGATAGCCATTTAATATTTTGTTTGTTCTGAGCTGAATGTAATACAGAAAGATCAACAGTTTATTTCATAATATTATTCAATTTTATTGTCAAAATTTGTGCATATTTATAATTCATCACCTAATGAGCTATTTCCAAATACTTATTCGTTTATGTTTATGTTTACTTGAATAAAAGGGAAAACAATGGAACATCGTTCATGATGCCTGAAAGAACTATCAATGTATTTATTCTGTTTATGTTTACTAGAATAAAAAGGGAAAACCGTTGACGTGAATCTGACCACAAGGGCACAACTGGACATCATTCAAGATGTCTGAAAGATCTATCAATGTGTTGGAGGATCAGATCCGAACTAAGATTCTCTCCAGACGAGCTCGTGTGACCGAGTTCTTCAAAGACTATGACAGACTCAGATCTGGTTACATTTCAAGTAAGTTGAAATAATCTACATAACATACATTGCAGTACACAGTTTCAGAAGTGTGGGGACTTTCACTCTCTACATACCACATATTACAGCTCTTTGCAGAAAAGCTTGCCCAAGCTGTTAAATGAACTATTAAGATCAGTGAGTCTGATCACAAGGTTTCATGTTGAGATAGACACAAGAAAGATAAGAGACAAATATCACATACACAGTGTAGACTCTTTATTTAGTTAAATTAATGATATGAACAGTAACTGCATGAAAGAAACAGTTCAGTTGATTGCTGACCATGGATTTTGTTTGAACTTCAAGAAATTATACCTCATGTCTAGTGTAATTGTAGTAGTGTGCATGCTGTTACTGTTAATGTCATTAACTAAATGAAGAGTTGATATCATAATTATTTGCCTGAGTTGAACAATAAAAAACATCTTTAAATGAAAGTTCATCTGTGTTGGTAATTCAGTGTTGGTAATTTTTAAACTTTTGATCCAAACACAAACTTGAAAATTGTTATCTGATATTTTTGACTGCGTACTTCAGTCTTTGTCAACAGATTGACCCATTTATTCAGAAAATTATTATTAAAAAACATATCTATATTGCTATTCTACGTATTACATATTTCTCACATGATGGCAAATAAAAATGTAGATAAATCCAACATGGTCAGCATGACGTTATGTATTCAGATCACTAACTACACATAATCATAAATTTTCTAGACTGTCATGTGGGGATTTTTGGCTCTTGCCTTCCCTACATAGACAAGAGCCAAAAATCCCTGATGACTATTTCCTAGGCTAAACTCTCCTTAAAGTAACGTAGTCTGTTATTCATTCTACTGATAGGGAGTTCAAAGCAAAAAACCTATAGACTTGTTGTAAGGCAAAAAAATTGTTTGGTTCTGGTTACCCGAACCCCACCTATAGGTTTTCACCCTAAACATTATTTTACATATTCAAGGGAAAAAATCAGGACAATTGTGATATCTCTCGCAAAGAAATAGTGGATGATGCAAAAACTGGCACCATCTTAAAAAGACAATACAAATCTGTTCTTCCAGTCTGTACTGGCTGTACATCTGATGAGAAGAAACTAATAACACAGAGACCATATGGTAAACAGTGGAAAACATAACTACCTTAACTAGACACTCACATATGAAAAAATATATACCCCCGGTATATAAAAAATAACATAAAAAATCTACCTATCCCACCTATTCTAAAATTGAGCATAATTGGAACCACATAATTTTCATTTTTAAGCCTAAGCAATGAATAATACAGAAATAATGCAAGTCACATTTATTGTTATTCATCTAAATGTATCATAACATACACAAATATTTGTATGAACCATTAAAATTGAAATGTTTTTATAAGAAATGATGTACATATTGAACTATTTATTTAAGAGATATTATCATATTTATTGTATCATTATTGTTAGCAGCTGGTATTGATTGAACCATAACGGTAGATTACTCTGTAGATTTGATACTGTTATTGGGAACAGATGTTTGTAATTAAAAGTATGCATTTTTTTCCCCACAGCATCACAATTTAAGCGTGTTCTGGATCAAAGCTTTGGAATACAACTATTCCCCGAAGATGAGCAGGCACTGACAGATAAATACGAAGATAAAAACGATGGAATGATTAATTATCGTAAATTCTCTGATGTCATCGATTGTGGTGAGTATTCTGGGATAGTACACAGAATATCTGTTTAATTGGGTAACAGGGTTATGAACTAGTAAAATCAAAATCAATAACACATATCGACCACAAATTTTGGAGTAGTCACATGTTTCTGTTCAAAAGATGTTGTCCTGTCGATGTATGTTTTTTTTTCATTAAACCTGCATTACTGACATTATGAGAGTCACTAAAAATGAAATGTTTTCAGTGACAATATTAAAATTAATTCCTTTGGTGGCCATGCTTTCTCACATGCCACACCTCGTCTTTAAAACAAATTGACACCGGAGCTCTGACAGACACCCACAGTCAATGCCTTCAGGAAAAACCTTAAAACGCGAAGGTTTTCAATATTTAACTGTACAGTGCCTCTGAACTTTACTTTGTATTGGATACAGGCACTCGATTGATTGATTGATTGATTGACTGATTGACTGATTGAGTGAGTGAGTGATTGATTGATTGATTGATTGATTGATTGATTGATTGATTGATTGATTGATTGACTGACTGACTGACTGACTGACTGAGTGATTGATTGACTGACTGACTGACTGACTGACTGATTGATTGATTGCGTGATTGATTAATTGATAGATTGACTGATTGATTGATTGATTGAATGATTGATTGATTGATTGACAGTAATTTAGAACAATTTATGTGACATTATTTTAAAAGTGAGTGGTAACTTTTTTATCTAAAATTGTATTTTTCACAGTTTTTGAACCAAATGATTTGAAGACTGAACCACAAGCAAGAAAAGTAGAAGTCACAGAATAGTAAGTATATCACTTTGCTATTGAATACTTATTACAGATGAGATAATGAAATATATTGCCCAGATATCACAAAGTCATTATTGTATTGTTAACCTTTTGAAATTCTTGGGTCATTATATCGATTATTCTCCTGGTATGATAATATTTCATAAGTAGCATTATAAACCTGTGATGTCACAAAGTTATTAATGATATAATGAGGTTATTACTCATATAATCATAGTGGGATATGACAAAGTCATTATTGGTATTATTACCCTGGAATATAGTGAAATTGCTATTGTTATAATTATGAAGGGATATCGTGAAGTTTATATTGTTGATGTAATCACCATGGGATATTGTGGAGTCATTATTAATGTTTATTACCCTCAGTGACAATTTCAGAATTATGTTTATCTTTTAGACACATTTATTATAAGGTCGTTATCAATATTTATCACCCTCAATACTAGTGGCTGTTGTTTTCCAAAATGCAATTAGATGTGTTTATCATCTGACACATACTGACATTTATTGTGAAGTCGCTATTGATATTTATTGCTCTCAGTCGAGATTTTATATAGTTGTTATGTGACACATTTCCAAAACGTTATTTTCTTTATATCCTTTAGTCTGGGGACACATCGCTCTCAACGTCCTCTCAGTCCATCCTTTCGTAGTAGATGTACTGATATTCTGAGGAGAATTGCACCATTTTATAAATACCATGGAATCAATGTCAGAACTTGTTACGAAGACTTTGACAGACACCACAATGGATTGGTCACAGAAAGCCAGGTAAGAAAGAAATCACATGGACACCATGTGACAGTCACATGACAAATGTGTTATGTAGATGTTGACAGACACCAGAATGGATTGGTCACAGAAAGGCATGTCAGAAAGAAATCACATGGACATCATGTGACAGTCACATGACAAATGTGTTATGAAGATTTTGACAGAGTCACCACAATGGGTTGGTCACAGAAAGTCATGTAAGGAAGAAATCACATGGACATCATGTGACAGTCACGTGACATACATACTGTGTTTGAAATTAGACTTTAAACGCTACATCACAGTGTAACATAGATACCTGATATAGTTACATATCACAAATCAAAACAGCGTAGTATAGTTATTGATGCGAGGATTTTCTGTTGGAATATCGTCCTATCTGTAGATCTTTATTTTTTCGGTCAGACGTTGAACTTTATTTTCATTTGTGTTACAGTTCTATCGTAGTTTTCCTGGTCCACCAGACGTGACAGAGAATGAGATGCAAACACTGGCTCAGAAATACCTGGATCCAAGTAAAGCTAGTCTCTGTAACTACTTGAATTTCCACCATGATGTAGAGGCTATCAAAGACACCTTGGTTGAGGATTTAGAATATCCAGGTAGCCCAGCTAAAGCTGAGTATAACATACCAGCCAAGGTAAGTCAACGTGTAGGAATTTCTGATTTGATGTATTTTCCCCAGAGGATTAATTTATCATTATTGTCTCATCAGTGATGCTGATGAGGCATTGGAAATGTCTGTTATGAAGAAGAAAATTAGTCATCCAATAGATTGTTTTCAAATTACATCGTTTGGCTATTACCAATACACAAGACCTTCCTGTGGTACTCGAAATGGGTAGTTGAGACAGATAAAATGTAGTATTGTACCATGCGCAAGCCAGGTTCAATAAAAAAATATGGAATATATACTCTGGTCGTTCTACCTCACAACAACGCATGCCTATGTCACGACAACACATTGTCTATGTCACTGGTTCTGCTGTGTTCGAAATATGAGTAAAAACTTTCAAAAGTGCCATTACTTTCCCCAATTTTACTTTTATATCACTGGCGATGGTATAATTATATTATTCCCAATATTGTTTCTTCATTCAGCTGGAAAATACTCATGACCTAAGGGTTGTCACTATGAGTCACTTGCCGAGAAGTATTTTCCTTGGCTGAACAAAGAAAAATATTGGGGCATAATATCTAGTTATAGGAATATATCACATTTGCAAACTACTTCTATCAACTATGATTTCTGTTGTTTGGTTCTATATTGGTTCAATGAATTGTGTAGATTAGGGGTTGGTATAATTACCCCCCCCCCCCAAAAAAAAAAATAAAAAAATAAAAAAATCAGAAGGTTTGATATTGCTCAGTGATCAAATCAAGATTATATAAGTCTTAATGTGGTGTGTTTTTTCTAATTCAGACTGTAGCACCACGGTCCGTTGATGTCTTTGACAAGATCCGTACAGCTGTGTACAAAAATGGTATCCGTACCACTGAGTTTTTCCGTGATCACGACAGACTACGTAGCTACATTATCACCGAGAACCAGTTCATCTGTGGTCTGTCATTGGCTGTGGGCAAGGAGGCACAGTTATCACGCAGTGATATACAGAAAGTGGTGGATTACTACAAAATCAAAGACGGCAGAGTACGATACAAGGAATTCTGTGACCTGATGGAAAGTGGTAAGTCTTGTTGAAAGAGATCAATGAAGTGAAATGGTTAGGTGACGTCACAAAAAAGATTGTATGTGGGAGGGAGGTAAAATTTCAATGTAAGAATATAGACATAAGCTAACTCAGTAACATCTGCCAAGCACAAGGGGACAAGCTTTGATGTAAATTCTCTTCACTCTTTTCATGAAGGGATAAGTAGGAGTGTATAAACACAGTAAACCCATTCAATAACAAGTGAAGACGAGGCAGTTAACTGGATCATATTGATTGCTTTCTTGTCAGATGACTAAATAAAAAATCTTTTGGAAAATAAAAAAAATATTTAAAAAGAAAAAAAAAAAATGTTCATCCGCCCCCTGCCCACTCATATCCAGGGGGGGGGGGGGGGGGGGGGATTACAATTCTGCAAGTTGTTGACGAAAATAGATTTGAAATTCAATTTTAATCGGACAATTGTATTAAAGAAAATAAAGGAGCATAGCATAAAATGTTGGTGTATATATTTTAATTTTATGGTGCATTCTTACCAATCAACTTGCTATCTATATATATAATTGATAAATAACATGGGATACCGTCATCATTTCACTTGTTTGTATCTGCAGCATTTAATGACCCAGACTTGGAGAAGAAACCAACAATGGAAGTGAAAAGACCACCACTAGGTGCTTTGTCCAGATATCTCAATCCATTGAGTGATGTAGAAGAAGCCAGAGTAGCTGAGGTATTGATGGATTTGTCAGTGACCGTACAAGAACGACGTATCATGATGTATGCCTATTTCAAAGACTATGACAGAGTATGTACAATTTTTAACTCTTTTTTTTTTTCTTTTGAAGGAGGCTTAGTTTTTAAACAGGAAATTGAGAATACACCGCCCTCACTCAAATTGGAGGTATCATCACCTCATAGTATCGTTTCTTAAGAGCTTTGTTTCTTGGTATTCTGTAGAAGTGTAAATCAGGGATTTTTTTCGTATTGTTCAGACATCGGGGAAAGCAGGAGTGTTCTATGATTAACTGAGTAACCTATACAATGTATACCCCCAAGGTACACAGACAGGAAGTAGAGCGCCACCATGGCAAATTTTGGAAAGGCCTATTATAAAATCTTTTCAATACTTGTCTATCTATAGACAATACAATCTGTTACATCCCAGAAAAGCAAGTTCAGTGTGTACCACTATCATTTATAGCATAAATATCAGGTATATAAGTGAAATCATTTTGCTTGGGTGTTAGGCCTAAAAATAAAAATTGTGCGGTTCCGATTACACTCAATTTTAGAATAGGTGGGGTAGGTAGATGTTTTGGGAGTTTTTTTTGGATTTTTTTTTTCATGTGTGACTAGTTCAGGTAGTTATGTTTTCTGTAGTTTTCCATATGGTCTCTCTCTGTGTTATTGGCTTTATCTCATCAGATGTACAGCCATTACAGATTGGAAGAACAGTTTTATATTGTCTTTTTAAGTTGATGTCATTTTCCACATCCACTATTTCTTGCGAGACTTCACAATTTTCACGATTTTATTTTATTTTTCTCGAATACATTAAAAAAAGTTTAGGGTCAGCGTAAAAAACTAGGTGGGGTCGGGGAACCGGAACCAAACAAGTTGTTTTTTAAGGCCTTGTAGGTTTCAAAACTCTGTGACACTCAGTCCCAGTTCAAAGAACCATGAGGTTCATTACAAGTTAATTTCTGTCTTTTCAACAGAGCAAAGCAAATACAAGAAACATCACATTTTCCCAGTTTGGTCGTATCTGACATTTCTTGAGTCTCAATGTGCAATCAGAAGACTTCAAGTTACTTTGTCGTAAATTTGAAGACCCAGAACGCCATGGAGATGTCAACTATCCAGCATTTGTCCAAGCTGTGGACAGAGGTAATATATCTGATTTGTCAAGTTACAATCATTCAATCCAGAAATTTACTTCAGTTAACTTTCTGCGCCCGTACTCTCACGAGCATAGCGAGTGTAGTGTGGCGTACTCAGTGTATTTGTATGAGTGCTTGCAGTGTTTTCTGCACCTGCAATTTCACTCACCACACTTGTGAAAGTGCAGCAGAAAGCATGAGTGCAGATACCCTGAGTACCCACACTGGAACTCATGTGGCATGGGGTTCTGTTATTATATATGTTTATCTGATATGGCAAATTTCCATAAAAATCATACAGTGCAATCACATGATTTTGTGTGTAGTGAACGATTGCGTCCTCACTTGTATATCATTTGCATACAGCTAGGTATGCAATAATGTTTTTGATATTGCACTGCAGTGAAAATACCACTAGTATGTGTGTGCACCAGTGCAAGTAATTTGTGGTACATATCTAATATTACCTTGTTGTTGTTGTCGTCGTCGTCGTCGTCGTCGTCGTTGTTGTTGTTGTTGTTGTTGTTGTTGTTGTTGTTGTTGTTGTTGTTTTTGTTGTTGTTGTTGTTGTTGAAGAAGAAGAAGAAGAAGAAGAAGAAGAAGAAGAAAGGATAAAAAAAAAAAAATTTCTTCACTATGATAAGTTAATTTGTTTTCTTTCTATAATTCATTTTCAAATTGTGTTCCTTACCCAAAAACTCATGCAAACTTTATTAAGATAACACTAATGCAATGACCTGGGATTGAAACATAGTCCTTTAAACTTTAAATTTGAGATTTGTCTGCCACACTCATATTTTTTGTTAATGATTGTTATACATTGTCTATTTGATTGCAGAGTTTGTTGGCTTTACTATTGGAAGTGATGAAATGAAAGATGCAGGAGATGCTTCTGTTGTGACCAAGAAACCTGTTGATATCAGTAAAGTCAACTTTGAAGAAGTTTTAGGCAGAATACGACATCATTCATTAGTTAATAGGATCTGGGTAGGAACATGTACTTTATTTTTTTTATCTAAGATGTAAAAAGGAACGATAGGTACACCAGTACACTGGTGGGCTAAGTGATGGTTCACTGCAAAAGAAGGGAAAAAAATTCAAGGTACAAACATACACATATGTGTAATTAGTGTGTCCTCTCAGCCAATTTGACACGCCACTGATGCACACAATATCTAGTGACGCACCAAAATTTGGCATTCCCCTATCTCTTTATACTATGTGGTGACTCACAAGAAATCTCGGTTTTTCTCATTTTGACTCACAACAACAAATTTTAGCTATCATTAGAGGGCACACTGTGTGGTTGAAAACAAGTACCAGCCTCTGTACAAAGTGAAACTTTTACATTAGAAAATGTATACATTTGTATACTTGAAAAAATATACATACTTGTACACTAGAAAACAATGTATAAACTTGTACACAAGAAAATAATGTGTACATGTTTACATTAAAAATATATACACACTTGTACACTGGAAAAAAACCTACCGGATACTAAAATCAAAATGTGTGATAGATATATGTACTTTAGTATGATGTTATTTATGTGGTATTTTTTATTTACTAATTCTTCTTTATCTTTCAGGTGAATGAATACTTCCAAGACTTTGATCCGCTACGCAATGGTTCAATCTCACAGACCCGTTTCCGTATTGGTCTAACAGCCATGGGTTTGAGTACTATGGGACAGAGTAACTTGTCCGAGGCAGAGTTTCTTGCTCTGTGTGCTTACTATAATGATCCTAAACACCCCGGTAGAGTACTCTGGCCAAACTTCAAAGTAGATGTCGACACAGGTAACTATAGCAACAGTGTCCATGTAATGTTAAAAAAAATTGCAATATATTTTTCGTTTAGATGTGTAAAGGCCCACTGCAAAGTAGGATTTGAATTTAGGTTTGAAAATTATTTTTTTTGCCCCAAAAAGTTGGTCTAGAACAAAAGAATGATCTCAATTAATCCTCATTAAGATAATTAACACTGATGTGATGGCCTAGGATTGAAACATAGGCCTTTAAGATATTGAAAAGTAATAATAATATGATATAAGATTTCTATAGTGACTACTAAAGTGAAAAACTTAAAAATCCTAATCTAATGTGGGCTTTTACATCAAGATGAAAAATAGATTGCAATTTTTGTCACTAAAGAAGCTCGGTGAGCGTTCCCTTTCTTACACTGCTTCAGTTTTGAAGTCTTCACTCTTTGTCACTCTAACTCTAAGTCTTCCTTCCACTCTGCCCTTAAAACCTACCCATTTCAATCTTAACTCTCACTCACTTACACACTTCTCTCTGCATCCTTACCATATTTTCAAATTGTCTCTCTGTATCCTCTCATTCTGTTAGTAGTTCTGTGTCTGCAACTGGAGCTCTTCAAAAAACAGGCACATTATAAATTCACTCTATTGTTATTATTAAAACTGTATTTGACCAACTTGCTAGATCGCATTAATTACAGAGAAATATTTGTGTCTTATAAATGTCATAATTTATTCAATATTAGTTGTCTTTTATCAAATTAATGTACATGAAAATAAAAATTTGATGTTCTGTGAATACCGAACTAATACTTAGTAACTTCATTTTTCATTAGTGTTTTGATTCAAATTTGATATTTAGAAATCAGCGTTTATATCAAAATGAGAAGTTGTCAAACTTATTTTGAATTCCTTGGATAAAGCTAAATGTATGTCAACACTTGGTTAAAACAGAAAAATACTGTTTCCTGTGTTGCTTAAGTAGGATTTATGGTTTGTGGATCTTTTTATCTATTACCAGTGTTTACTCAAGTTGAGCCAAACTTAGAGAAGACCCCAACAAACGAAGTTCCTACACAAGACACCTTCTTAATGGATAAACCTGGTACAACAAACTGGAACAACGTCGATGGAATGGTGGTTTCAATCGTAGACAACGTAATGGAGAGAATGCGACAACGAGCCATGCAACGACGAGTTCTCGCAAAGCCTTGTTTCCAGGACTTCGATCGTCATAATCGCGGCCACGTGACCAACTCACAATTTCGTCAGTGTTTGACGTATCTCAGCCTCACCGCAACAGAAGATGAAATGATTGCTTTGGAAATGAAATTTGCAGATAATTTTGGGTTTAATTATTTGAGGTTCTTAGAAGAGTTACAACCAGGCGTCAAACAAGACATGAAGTATCAGGAAAGATTGGTTGAACTACACGCTGTCAACAGTAGAGTGGTTAATCTAGAGAAGAATGCATGCACAGACGTCGACAGTGTTCTCACCAAAATCAAGTCCAAGGTGAGTGAAATCAGCAACAAACTGACAAAATGAAGTTCCTGCAAATTAATACATGAACTATAAAAATATCAGTCTGTGTTATAACTTATATCTTAATATTTTGGTATTAGTATTAATACAACAGGGACTACTATTTAAGAGTAGATGAACCTGTCATTTTTTTTCTTGAAAACTTCCACAAGCTCAATTTACATGATGTACACCATTTTTTTCCAGTATGATATAGTCTAGTTCCTATACAGTATTGTTTCCATTTACACCTCCACTCACAGTCTAGTTCCTATACAGTATCGTTACCATTTACACCTCCACTCACAGTCTAGTTCCTATACAATATCATTACCATTTACACCTCCACTCACTAGTCTAGTTCCTATACAGTATCATTACAATTTACACCTCCACTCACAGTCTAGTTCCTATACAGTATCGTTACCATTTACACCTCCACTCACAGTCTAGTTCCTATACAGTATCGTTACCATTTACACCTCCACTCTTATAGTCTAGTTCCTATACAGTATCATTACAATTTACACCTCCACTCACAGTCTAGTTCCTATACAGTATCGTTACCATTTACACCTCCACTCACATAGTCTAGTTCCTATACAGTATCATTACCATTTACACCTCCACTCAGTCTATTTCCTATACTGTAACAGTATCTTTACCATTTACACCTCCACTCACTAGTCTAGTTCCTATACAGTATCGTTACCATTAACACCTCCACTCACATAGTCTAGTTCATATACAGTATCATTACCATTTACACCTCCACTCACAGTCTAGTTCCTATACAGTATCATTACCATTTACACCTCCATTCACATAGTCTAGTTCCTATACAGTATCATTACCATTTACACCTCCACTCACAGTCTAGTTCCTATACAGTATCGTTACCATTTACACCTCCACTCACAGTCTAGTTCCTATACAGTATCATTACCATTTACACCTCCACTCACATAGTCTAATTCCTATACAGTATTATTACCATTTACACCTCCACTCACAGTCTAGTTCTTATACGGTATCATTACCATTTACACCTCCACTCAGTCTAGTTCCTATACAGTATCGTTACCATTTACACCTCCACTCACATAGTCTAGTTCCTATACAGTATCATTACCATTTACACCTCCACTCAGTCTAGTTCCTATACAGTATCGTTACCATTTACACCTCCACTCACAGTCTAGTTCCTATACAGTATCGTTACCATTTACACCTCCACTCACAGTCTAGTTCCTATACAGTATCGTTACCATTTACACCTCCACCCAGTCTAGTTCCTATACAGTATCGTTACCATTGACACCTTCACTCACATAGTCTAGTTCCTATACAGTATCGTTACCATTTACACCTCCACTCACATAGTCTAGTTCCTATACAGTATCATTACCATTTACACCTCCACTCACAGTCTAGTTCCTATACAGTATCGTTACCATTTACACCTCCACTCACAGTCTAGTTCCTATACAGTATCGTTACCATTTACACCTCCACTCACATAGTCTAGTTCCTATACAGTATTGTTACCATTTACACCTCCACTCAGTCTAGTTCCTATACAGTATCGTTACCATTTACACCTCCACTCACAGTCTAGTTCCTATACAGTATCGTTACCATTTACACCTCCACTCACAGTCTAGTTCCTATACAGTATCGTTACCATTTACACCTCCACTCACAGTCTAGTTCCTATACAGTATCGTTACCATTTACACCTCCACCCAGTCTAGTTCCTATACAGTATCGTTACCATTGACACCTTCACTCACATAGTCTAGTTCCTATACAGTATCGTTACCATTTACACCTCCACTCACATAGTCTAGTTCCTATACAGTATCATTACCATTTACACCTCCACTCAGTCTAGTTCCTATACAGTATCGTTACCATTTACACCTCCACTCAGTCTAGTTCCTATACAGTATCGTTACCATTGACACCTTCACTCACATAGTCTAGTTCCTATACAGTATTGTTACCATTGACACCTTCACTCACATAGTCTAGTTCCTATACAGTATCGTTACCATTTACACCTCCACTCAGTCTAGTTCCTATACAGTATCGTTACCATTGACACCTTCACTCACATAGTCTAGTTCCTATACAGTATCGTTACCATTGACACCTCCACTCATAGTCTAGTTCCTATACAGTATTGTTTCCATTTACACCTCCACTCACATAGTCTAGTTCCTATACAGTATCATTACCATTTACACCTCCACTCACAGTCTAGTTCCTATACAGTATCTTTACCATTTACACCTCCACTCACATAGTCTAGTTCCTATACAGTATCGTTACCATTTACACCTCCACTCACAGTCTAGTTCCTATACAGTATCATTACCATTTACACCTCCACTCACATAGTCTAGTTCATATACAGTATCATTACCATTTACACCTCCACTCACAGTCTAGTTCCTATACAGTATTGTTTCCATTTACACCTCCACTCAGTCTAGTTCCTATACAGTATCATTACCATTGACACCTCCACTCACAGTCTAGTTCCTATACAGTATCATTACCATTGACACCTCCACTCAGTCTAGTTCCTATACAGTATCATTACCATTGACACCTCCACTCACAGTCTAGTTCCTATACAGTATCATTACCATTGACACCTCCACTCAGTCTAGTTCCTATACAGTATCGTTACCATTGACACCTCCACTCACAGTCTAGTTCCTATACAGTATCGTTACCATTTACACCTCCACTCATATAGTCTAGTTCCTATACAGTATCGTTACCATTTACACCTCCACTCACATAGTCTAATTCCTATACAGTATTATTACCATTTACACCTCCACTCACATAGTCTAATTCCTATACAGTATTATTACCATTTACACCTCCACTCACATAGTCTAATTCCTATACAGTATTATTACCATTTACACCTCCACTCACATAGTCTAATTCCTATACAGTATTATTACCATTTACACCTCCACTCATATAGTCTAGTTCCTATACAGTATTGTTACCATTTACACCTCCACTCACAGTCTAGTTCCTATACAGTATCATTACCATTTACACCTCCACTCACAGTCTAGTTCCTATACAGTATCATTACCATTTACACCTCTACTCACAGTCTAGTTCCTATACAGTATCATTACCATTTACACCTCCACTCACAGTCTAGTTCCTATACAGTATCGTTACCATTTACACCTCCACTCACTAGTCTAGTTCCTATACAGTATTGTTTCCATTTACACCTCCACTCACAGTCTAGTTCCTATACAGTATCATTACAATTTACACCTCCACTCAGTCTAGTTCCTATACAATATCGTTACCATTTACACCTCCACTCACATAATCTAGTTCCTATACGGTATCTTTACCATTTACACCTCCACTCAGTCTAGTTCCTATACAGTATCGTTACCATTTACACCTCCACTCACAGTCTAGTTCCTATACAGTATTGTTACCATTTACACCTCCACTCACAGTATAGTTCCTATACAGTATCATTACAATTTACACCTCCACTCAGTCTAGTTCCTATACAATATCGTTACCATTTACACCTCCACTCACATAATCTAGTTCCTATACGGTATCTTTACCATTTACACCTCCACTCAGTCTAGTTCCTATACAGTATCGTTACCATTTACACCTCCACTCACAGTCTAGTTCCTATACAGTATCGTTACCATTTACACCTCCACTCACATAATCTAGTTCCTATACAGTATCATTACCATTTACACCTCCACTCAGTCTAGTTCCTATACAGTATCGTTACCATTTACACCTCCACTCAGTCTAGTTCCTATACAGTATCTTTACCATTTACACCTCCACTCACAGTATGTCAAAGTTGTTACTCTAGAAGTCCTGAGATGCATGAGATGAAATTTAAAATTCATTCACAGCCACCCACACAGTCATTAACATCATGTCTTTGTTAATCAATCTCAAAATTCTAACCAATAAATACAATTTTATGGCCATGTCACATAACTGGCAATAGTTTATGTTCACAAACAAATCACATACACATAAAGAGGCCATAAAACTGTTCTTATTAAACCATGAAATGTAATACAAGTCTCTGCTGTTCCAACACGCTGTGCCAAGTATTATTAATCCAATTCATTTGTTTACTTTCCCTGTTTGTAACAGTTTCCGTTTGTCCACGGTCTGATGTCGGCAGTTGTTATGTATATTATGATTGAACTTGGATATTTAAAATAATTCAAGTCTATCATTTGAAATGATTTCTGAAAATTCAAACATCTGTTCTTATTTTCTCAGGTGATGAAAGAGAGGATTCGTATTTTGGAATTCCTACGTGATTACGACAAACTTCGTACAGGACGCATGAAGAAGGAGACATTCCGTCGTGCTTTGGATCCTGCCAATCTTGGTTTAAAAGGGTCAGAGGTCGCCATTCTTGAACAAGCGTAAGTATGCTCAATGTTTAACTCCAACTACACTATAGATAAGTGAGGGTGCGCCGTCACTGGGTACCTTATACATAGACTAACATTGCTACAGTTGATCCAGTGAGGTTATGAACAACAAACTTCATGTGAATATTGCTCATCAGAGTGCCCTCCTTTATAAAAATTCACGTTTCAACTTCATTTCAACTATACCTTCAACATTCTCTGATTTTGTCGATGGCTGGCAAAATGAAATACTAGTAAATGGCATTATATTATACCAGTATATTGATGGTGCAAATCAAGAGATCTGATTGGTCAAGACAACAAACTAAGACATCTAAAATAGTGACGAATGCACAGTCGTACGTAACACGAACATCATTGAAACGTTCATCATTGAAATCATTAAGGACCTTCAAGTAGTGAATAGATAGACCATCGATATCATAAACATCTAAGTATATAAACACTTGTCTCCCAAGAAGTCCAGTGAGGGCCATCCCTCATGGGTTCAGTGTTAATGTAGGAGTAAACCAGAGTACCTGAGGAAAGCCTGCGTTGTTCGGTAGAGTCAAACTGAACGACACTCTTCTTACAGTGTGGTAAATTTAATCAAACCCTGAATGGGATCGAACCCCGGCCGCAGTGATAAGAGGCAAGTGGTTTAACCACTCAGCCACCATAACCCCAAGCATGGTAAATTCTTAATGCAATAAGTTACAATACTGACAATTAATCGCTATTCATCTCTACTCCTTCAGTTTCCAGTCTCCAGTAGATCCCAACTATGTGGAATACTTGAAATTCAATGATGAGATAGAATCGAAGGCATCTTTACCGTGAAGAATTTAGAGAAGGCACCGTTGTTAACACCACAACAATAAAATGTACCCGTAGAAGTGGAACAGAATGTACTCCCTCCGGAAGAAAAAATGTGCTTGCAGCAGACACTGGAAAGATTAGCTAATAGGGTATGTAATCAATTTAATTAATGGTTAATAGGCCATTCCAGATTGCAAACAGGAAATAGATAATACAGCGCCCTCGCTCATATTGAGCGTATCATCACCTCATAGTACTAGTTCTTAAGAACTTTATCCCTTGGTATTCTGTAGAAATGTAAATCAGGGATTTTTTCATATTGTTCAGACATCAAGGAAAGCAGCAGTGCTCTATGATTAACCGAGTAACCTATACCATGTATACCCCCAAGGTACACACACAGGAAGTAGAGCACACCATGGCAAATTTTTGGAAAGGCGTATTATCAGTTGGGGAGTGGTTATCTCATTTGCCTAGTACAGCTGCAGTCTGGGTGCAAATCAATCTCATTAAAATCTGATGTAGGGAACTGGGCAAAATTTCGTTATTTACCACCTACTTTTATTGTCATTTATTCTTTTTTTGTTCTGTCGACACATGATACCTACATCTGACACAATCAATTAGGAAAGCAATTTTGAACTTTTTGACTCATATTTTGAACACAGCAGAACTAGTGACATAGACATGCATTCTCGTGATGTAGAACGACCAGAGTATATATCCCATATCTTGGCTCCTGTATGATATAATAGAAAATATATCAAAGTGCAGAGCATATTTTATTAATTATCTTGCTCAGCCTACATGCATCTAAAATCAATCCTTTGTTTTGTATATTTGGTAGGTTCGTACAAGGAGTATGCAGTTGTTCCCACTGTTTGAAGATTATGACCGTGTACATAACGGCACAGTCTCTAGATCCCAATTCAGACGTGTCCTCAGTGAACTGGAGCTCAACAGTTTAGTCAGCGAAAGAGAATTCCAACTTCTATATGAACAGTTCCATGTCAAAATCGGCGACAAAGACGACGTTAATTACATCGCTTTCTGTGATGCTATTTATCCGTTAGCTAAGTTGGAGTGGAGAAAACCATAAACCAGAAAAGAAAAAAGTACTTTCTGAATTATCACAAAAAATGTGTATTACCAGGTTGTCGAAAAGTCCATCCATATAATCACACATTTACAAATTATCAAATCGTCCATAAATTGATATGCAAAGACCATTGTGCAGGATATTTTTTGAAGACTGTATGTATATATAAGAAGAAAAAATTGAACAGGACTTTTTATTTTGTTTGTTTCATAATTTCAGTGGCTTTGAACCAGATCAAATGTTTGTATTTTAATGTGCTACTACTCTATGTGTTATTAATAGACAACACATGCTATATATCCCATCAGTTGACTCATTCATCCGAAATATATCATACCATGAAACTGACACTATGGAAGAAAATATTGTGTGTTTTTGGTGGTTTAGCTGTTTTTTAGACATATATTAAAGACAATGTAATAAATTTATGAAAAGGTTGAATGATATAATACTGTGTATATTTCAAAATTTGTCTGTTTCTTGTCACTGAAATATTCAATAAACTCATTTGTATAACAAATGTCGGTTTTCTTTTTTTGTTTTATTTTTTGTATGCTGTGGTTCAACATTCTCAGAAGTACTTTTAACTTCTTTGATTTTTTGCACACTACTCACTAACATCAGTGGTACATGCAATCTCAATAGGCCATTCCAGACTGCAAACAGGAAATTGAAAATACAGCGCCCTCACTCAAATTGGGGTTATCATCCAATGGACCTGTTACCAGTTCCAAGATTCATTGCGCGTCTCTCTATACAATGCCATGTATTCTGTATGCACAGGTGGGGTTTGCACGCGCTAATGAGGGGGATGATTGTCACCTGACCATACCCTGGGTTTTCCAGTAAAATCCAACTCTGTCATCAATGGCATTCAGTCTTTGTTCTGTAAAATCACCCATAATTAAAGAGGTCAACATGTCTTACCATCATTTCCTGATGAAAATGTTATTTCAAATGTAATAAAGACTAAATCTAACAACATAAGCGACGTCCTCTCGTGCAATGCATCTTGGAACCGGAAAATCGACTATAGAAGTGTAAATCAGGGATATTTTTCATATTGTTCAGACATTGAGGAAAGCAACAAGTAACCTATACCATGTATACCCCCAAGATACACACAGACAGGAAGTAGAGCACCACCATAGCAAATGTTGAAAATACCTATTCCACTAATCCTTAATATTTTCAAACTTTACAGATTTAAAGTTAGCTCTTTTATACATAATCTGATGTATCACAAGTCTGCACACTCTATTACAGATTACTTTACTCTTATAGATCATCCCTATGATACAAAACAAAGACATAGTCATAAACATTTTCTAGAATATAATCATACAACATTTGGTCAATCTTCCATTTCATACTCTGGCGTCAAAGCCTGGAATAATCTGCCTGTTGAGATTCAGTCTATTGGTTCATGCATAAATTTTTTAAAAAGACAGTTAAAAAGCTGTTACATGTATTCTCAGAATATGTATAACTGTAATGTCATATACAACTTTTCGTAAATTGATAGTGGAAATTGTATGTGTATCAATTTTACTGTTCCATTGTTGTTTGTTGTGCTTTGTCTTTTTTTAAATGTTTCTTATTTGTGATAGTTCTTATAGCAATCTGTAATGTTGTATATATACACCTAAAAGTAAGAGTATGCTTGTTAGTCACTAAGGGGATACAAGTTTGACTAGCTTTGCTATTTCTTGATCCATTCTGCCATGTATTCTGTATATGTATCTATTTTAATTTTAAGTAATTTTTATTATATTGGTGAATAAAAAACTATTATTATTATTATTACTACTACTATTTATAATCACAATTTGACTTCCCCTCTACTACTCAATTGTAAGTACCTGTCATAGCATTTTATATCTTACTCGAGAGTCAAAATAGAACAAGAACGTTGACTTATTCTCACTGGCACCAAGATTAATGCGTGAATCATATATGAAGCAGAAGTTGTGGCATCAACCCAAGATGATGTGCCTAGGTAGTCAAATTCTATCTCAGGTTAAAAGAGAATCCCTAAGTCAGCTATCCTTCTATCTAAGTCTACATATCAAGCTCCATTTCCAGTCAGTGTGTGAAATTAAAGGAAAATGACTACTGGTCATAAAGACCGACAGGTAGCATAATGCTGCTGGTCCTTATGGAAAACTGCTAGTCCGTAATCAATGCATGCATGCGTTTATCCATGCATCCATGCATCCATCTTGCAGTCATCCATCCATCCATCCACACACACACACACACACACACACACACACACACACACACACACACACACACACAGATGGTGATTTTATGAAACATCATCAATGGTATTAAACCAGTTTCTTGACATGACAAGAATTGATCCACAGTCCATCAAAATTACAATAAAAACGTTAAAAGTTAATCTTTATTACTTTAACTACAATAAAGTCTCAAAATTTAAACACAAATAATTCTGTTAATCTTGTTCATCCTCATACTCGACAATTAACTTTTCAAACTTCTGAATTAATTCTCCCAGACCTGCTCTCATGTTAGGGGTATATAAACATGACTCTAGTATCTCGACCAAGGTATAACCATCAATTTGGTTGAATCCAGTGAGGTGTACATTAAAATATTTCTTGAGTAAAATGGTCAAATATGACTTCAATATCATCGCCATCTTTAATTTGTGGCCATGGCAGGTCTACTATAAACATTTCTATAATAGTTGCTGCTATCGACCATATGTCAAGCGATGGCTGTAAAGTTTCACACATTATCAGGACTGCTTCAGGCGCCACGTATTGCATTGTTCCATTACCAATATTATCGGTTTATCCAATGCAACCAGAAAATCCAAAATCACATAGCGTCAATTTGACACCATCAACCTGTAAATCGTGAATACACAAATGTTGTTCAACCAAATCTTCAAACGGTACCGTGTCTTTCTTCTGTATTTCCCACTTTTTTTCTGTTAATATTTGATATATACAGTAGTTCTCAACTTACAGATACGCAATTGCTAATCATGATTTAGGCGTCATTTTTAAATAGAAAGGTCGCTTTCGGATATTTTATAAACCAAATGTCTCAATTTTACCAATAATTTACAAACAAAACCCGAATTAATTGTTTGCTGAATTGGGCAAAAACAACACACAAGTTCGTTTCCGATAAACATGAGTTCAAAAAATAGGATAGTCAGGTGGACATTTAATTTTGTTTTGTGCTCAGGCCAAGAGACAAGATACTGTTGGTGACAACACCCTCTTTGATGAGATGTGAATTTGAAAGAGGTTGAACACAATTATGTGAAGAAGACGCGAACACAATGTGCAGACTGCTCTGTATAACTCAACTTACAGTTTGAAAAGACCTGGCTTCTCTGGGAAGGGACTTCAAAATTGGTATGGCCAACCGAATTGGAATGGCCAACCGAACTCTGACAGTGTAGTCAACCTGTTTTTCCAAAAAAAGAAACGAAATACATATTTGTCATTTCACATATCTTGAAAATGAAATTCAATATTCATGAAATGTTGATGATGTCATAAGGTCACAGGTCACCAACTCAATTGTAAGTTTTCGTCATAGATTATATCACCTAATGTTTTCTCACCAGAAATGTATGTCATAAATATGGATACTGTAAATATGTTGGTGGCTACTCCGTACAAATGAGTAAACTTGTCACTTTCGTCACAAGTGATATCCCTAAAGAGAGAATAATGATGAACCGTTATTGTACAAAATTTAATCAAATTTAGGCGCACATGTAGATACGATATTCGTGACACATTTCCAGTTGAAGACAGGAAAATGTCATGTGGGTCGCCGAGTGGTTTTGAATCTACAAGTTACAGGTTTGAGCCTCATCGCTGCTGTTTGTTTCTGAATGGCTAAACTCCTTGGGTAAGTTCTAGATTGTGCCTGAGTCAACCCAGTTGTATAAATGGGGACCTGTAGGATAGAGGTCGCAATTCGAATCGTTTGATTCATATGTGTTTGCATGCATACGCTGCAATGGAGTTGAGGAAGTATAAACGGCGGTTGTGTTGCTATAGGGGACCAGTCAGTTTCTTTGGCCTGGGGGTGGGGTGGATTTGTAGGGGGTCACCCTGTTTTTGAAATTAGCAGTAGGGGTCATGCTGTTTTGGAAATTGTGGATGGGGGGGGGGTCATTGTGTTTTGGAATGTGATAGAAGAAAAAAATCCTTTTCTACAATGGCATATAGCCTTATCTGAAATGTGGTACATGTAAATATTTGTTCAACTTGTCCCTGTTTCTTACATGAATTCTTTAATATTACTTAGGGACCGGACAGAATTTACGGCAGGGGGGGGGGGGCCTGGGGAGAAATTGGGGGGGGGGGGCATGAAAAAAATGGGAGGCTTGAAGGGGGGGCCATGGAAATTCTCATGGTTTGAAAGGGGGGGCCGCGAAATATTTTGTCATTGAAAAAAATTAATATATTAGAAAATTTAGCATTGCATGAGATAGCACTTGATATCGCCTTTAATATTGAATGTCTACACTTTCATTTATGTATTAAAATGGAAGTGTGTACGTTTGTATGTACCTATTTAGTGAAGGATAAAAACACTACTCAAGATTAATTTGATACACCCTGAATTACTCTTATATACTCCAAGTTGTTCACACACACACACACACACACAAATATGTATACATACATACATACATACATACATACATACATTTTAGCACTGTGGAAACAGGTTCAGTGTGTAATATATATATATATATATATATATATATATATATATATATATATATATATATATATATATATATATATATATATATATATATATATATCACCAAAAGGTCAGTTTTTAATCACATAAATTACAGGTCCTATGCTAGTATATTACCATATATATATATATGGTAATAAACTAGCATAGGACCTGTAATTTATGTGATTAAAAACTGACCTTTTGGTGAAAAATGTAAATACAAAAACGTCTGGCCAGATTAATTTAGATAGGTGTTTTATTTCTTTCCTTGACACTATTCTTGACTTTCACTCTCAGACTCACTAGAGTCTGAAGATGTGAGGCAAGACTTGTCTTTCTTTCTATCTAAAACCAGTGAAATTAAACTATTTCCCTCCTCAGCATCACCAAATGCATCTATCTGTACTAAATATTGTAAAGCATTTAGATGTCTGCGTGGTGTTAACAGTGACTTTGCACTAAAGAAATGGAGAGGTATATGAATACTCTAGTCAATATACCTGGTTGGCACCAGAGATGGTAAGAATTCCACAACCTGTACCAGACCCGGACAGTCCAATGCTCTATCTTCCAGTTCATAAGTGTCCAACTGTTGACAGTGAAGGAAAGCAGAGAGAGACAGATGACTGGCAACCCAGGTCAAATATCACAAGGAAATTCAGAAAGGGTGAATTGGACAACCAAATAATAGGTGGAAGAATTTTCAAAATTATTTTATGTTGATTGCAAACATATTGAAGCATATGTTCAACACCTACAAAACCTAAAGAATGTTCAAGAAATGAGAATGCGTACAAGGTTAAGTCAGAAAAAGGAGAAGAAAATCAAGCCGTACCAGGACTATAATTGGCTTGACTTAGTTGTGCATGGAAAGTTAAGCTCTCTTCAGGTTGCTGAATTAGACAAGTACTTGAAATATCAGCAACTAATACATACATGGTAGGAAGGATGACAAGTTGAAAGCTGTTACATGTGATGTGTTAAGAAGAACTTCAAGAGAGCAACAGAAGTCAGTGATTGAAAAGAACACAGGTGATGAAAGTGAAGAGGAACTGTGTGACAGTGAAGAAGGAGATATTGTTTTAGAAGAAATTCGTAGTGATAGTGACACCGATACATCAAGTACTAGTGACAGTGACAGTGAGAGTGACAGCGAATAAAATGAGTCTAGCCATCAAAAAGACCAGGATGGTTCCCTTATTGTTCAAACTAGATCAGGTAGACTGGCTGGATCATGGAAACTTGCCTTTATATAAATTCAAGATTATGAATAAAGGGATTGTATTGCAAAGGCTATTCATCATTGACACTGCACTTCAAGCTTAATGTGAATGGTTTAGAAAACTGTGAGTAATACTCATCTGATCCACTGTACAGTGTATTGAATACAATTCTGAATTTGCTGTCCCCATCATGAAGTCACAAATGCCTGACACTATAGGTTTAAATATGTATGGTTTTGGAACTGAAAGCATATTGATTACATCTAAGTATTCCACAACATTCTGAATTTCTTTGCACTTTCATGAAGTCACAAATGTCTTACATTTACATGTGTATTGGTAATGCATTTAGTGTAGGAAAGTGAAAGCTATATTTGTCAGACCTCAGTGTGCATAAAATCCTTAGTTTGCTAGCACTTCATGACATCACAAATGTCTGACATTAGATAGTTATTGTGTTATGAGTATAAATAGATATTTGAATACACTATGTAGGTGATGTGATGTCCTTAGATACTCCCCACAAATGTCCCCACTACAGTTTTTCACAAATCACGCATGTGAATGTGTGTTTACTCTGTGTCTGTGTTTCTGTGTATGTATCAGTGAATGACAGTTAAAACCACCACATCAAATGTCTTGGTATTAAGTGATGACTACTTATGGTGTCTAGTTGGGAAATAAACAAGATTATACCACATGTGTATGATTACATGTATAGTCAAAATGTTTTGTTTTTTTTGTTTTTTAAAAAACTTCCTCTACAACTACTAAGTTGTTTGGGCTGAAATAGTAACATAATAGTAGTACCAAAAGAAATATTACAGTTGTGCTACAGTAACAAAAAAAAATGTACTCTTTTTAGTTATTGTAAGGGGCAGGATATTGTGCACTTTTTTTCTCTTTTTTTTTTGGGGGGGGGGGCCATGAAATTTTTATACTTTTGAAAGGGGGGGGGCTGTGAAATTTTGGTCACAGTGGATGGGGGGGCCATGAAAAAAACCAAGTCACCCCCTACCGTAAATTCTGTCCGGTCCCTTATTAGTTCAAACAATATATACCTATACATATACATGTATTACCTAGCTACCACACTAGTTACAGAACATGTCATGTAAATGCTTGGCTGTTCCACAATCAATGCTTCACTTGTATTGTAACTTGGGGCAAAAGTGAACTTGAAGGTTTCGTAATTTTCGTAATTGGTAATTTTCATAGACAGTTTATAAAAGAAGTTTAATAATCTAAATTGTTCTGAACTTGTCAGAAGAGATTAATACACTTTCTATTTTGGAAACTACATGTTATTGACACCACAAATCACCACATCTCATCAGATTCCAGTTTCTATTATACACTAGGTATGACCACCTAAAGTTCTCTAACATACCGATGACTTTACTATACATGCAATATTGGTGCCCTATAACAATGTCATGGGCCCATTTTTATGTGAAACTTACATTTACATTAGCTTTTCGAAGCTTGGAAATATTACCTCACAGGCTATGAATAATCTAAATATTGCCTAAATAGAAGCAAAAAACTCCAGATATGCCAGGGGGAAACCCCACCCCAGAGGTCATTCATACATTCAATCAACAATCAGATGCACCAACAACCTTTTTACAGTCATAATGGTATTAAACTTTCCTTAAATACTTTCACCCTATTCTAATTTGAGATGGCATTGTCTTTTACATGTAAAGATGTGGAATGTTTGCCAAGATACATGTAGTCTAAAATTGCCTTAAACTTCAAATCTCCCCTACCAACGATACTACCATTAGATGTGCTGACCGTTACTATAATGATGCCATTTAGCTGTTTAAGAACATATTTTAACCCTATGTAAGTTATAAAGAATAGTTAATGATACTTGATGGTGCTGTCTTGTAAAGCATGAATTAAGTTATTGCTTGAAAGGGTCTGAATAGCCTAAATATTGGCTTTAAGAGTAAAAATCCTCCACGGCTTCTTGAGGGAGACCCCCTAGGACACCCCACCCCCACATGAGGTGGACATATCCCATCTCAAGCTCTTACCCCTACCTCTTACTGTCAAGGTGCTATCAAAGTATTTTTCAAAAATATTTCAACCCTATGTACTTGCTTTTTACATGTTGGTGCTGTCTTGTAAAGCTTGGAAATTATTTTCTGAAAATGTCTTGATAGTCTAAAAATTGACTTTTCAGAGTTAAAAACCTCCTGGGCTTCAAGGGGAAGACCCCCTAGGACCCCTCCCCCATAAGAGATGTACACATTCCCCTCTCAAGCTTTCCCCCTACCTTTCACTGCAAAGGTGCTACTAAACTCCTTTTGGAATATATTTACCCTGTGTAGTCAATAATTATAATTATGATAATGCTATCCTGGGATCTTATAAAGTATTTGCAAGACAGTCAAGCAAACCACACTGAGTCATGATAAAATATTATATATGGGGGATCATCATGTTTTAGAATTAAGTGATAGGGGGGTCAGCCTGTTTTTGGTTGTGACCTTTTTGTCGACCCGATTTAAGAATCCACAGGTCAATTCATTATGAATATCACCAAGTTTCAATTCATGAGTTTGATGCGTTTCATCGACGTAATTTTCACGTCATATTTAACTTTATGTACAGATATAAACTACCACTGTAAATTACATCAACCATTTCCCAACTGTCGTAAGGGACAAGGGTATATCTGTAAAGTGAAGGAGAAAAAATTATGATGTCGACATTCTAAGACAAAGATGACTTTCTGAACATTTAGTTCATTGGAATATTGTAACCATCATGGAACTCGGGTTAGTATTATCCAACATTTGATGAAAACGAATAATTTCACATAAAAGTGTTAAAGAAATATGTGTGAAGTTCTTTGACAACAAACTTTGTTTTTACAGTCATGAGATTCTTTTACTCGATCACCTGAAGGTATCATACCACCAACAATATCGCAATCAATAGCCCTACTATCATTTTTGTTTCCGTCTGCTTCGTCTTGAGGGGGGGGGTCGAAATTTGCTTCTGACAGCGGACCACAACGTTTTCCAAGAGTTCTGTTTGAAGATACTCGACGCTTTTCGGGATACCCCAAGCGCAATGTCCACACACTTCGGCCATTTACTTTGACTTTGAAACTGTTTTTTTCCTGAACAAGAAAGACAGCGACAACGTGAAAAGTAACTGAGTGGTTAGAATGTACATTATGTGCTGTCATCATTATTAATCTGAAAATCAATCTAAGGTTAATCTAAGATCTGTAGTAGGAACATACAATCGAATTAGTTCGATCAGATACAGAAATTGAGCATGATCTATTATTTTAAAAGTGGTTACCAGAATTTTGAATTTGATCCTTACTTCAACTGGAAGTCAGTGCAAGTTGACAAGTACTGGAGTGATGTAATCAAACTTGCATGGGCAGTTGACAAGACGTGCAGCCACATTTTGAAGAGTCTGTAGACGGTTAATTTGAACTTTAGTTATTCCGTACAAGAGACTATTACAGTAATCGAGGCAGGATGTTACAAATGCGTAGATTAATTTTTCTGTGGTTGCTTTGTCCAAAAGTCAACAAATCTTTCCAATTATGTGCAACATGATAACCATTTCTACATATCTGACCGATTTGATTAGACATGGCGCCATCGCTATTTAGAATCACAACTAGATTCCGAACTGTAGAAGATGGAATGATATCAATCTCACCAATCTTAAGGCTAGTTAGCTCTGATACAACTGATTTTAGGCGCGAGGAGAATTGTCATGGAGTACCAACATATTGGACATCATCCAGCTACAACTAATTCTTTTGTATTTGTAACATTCATTTCTAACAAGCTGTCTGACTCCAACGTTCAGTACAATTTCATCAGACATTTAACCATTAACGCAAACTCGCTGAGGTCTATCCTTACGAGAGTCACCGATCCAAAGAACTAAGTTATTATTAACATTTAACTCAATCAAATACTTTAATAGATTGTATGGCTTTATAGTATTGAATGTACCAAAAGAAGTCTATGAAAAGAATCCATATGTACGCATTCTTACGTTCTATTAAATTAAATAGTGTAATAGATGCATCCTCTACACCCATGTGGGCTTTTATACTCAAACTGAGAGGGGCTAGGGGTTCGTGTGAACACATTAACAAAAGGTCAGCCCTATATGACGAGGGCACACAGTACAGACATATTCAAGTACTATTATATACAGTAGATATCGTACATACAAAACAACCCAAGTTTTAGATATTTATGTGAAGCTACGAGGACTGTGAGAGAGTCTATCGTAATACTTTATCACACAGCACATCATGTAATGAGCAAATGAAAACCTTAATGGCATCTTGGCATTATAAACTAGGGAAAAAAGCTTGAGATTGGGATATGTACGCATATCATGGGATGAGGGGGGTAAGGTTCTCTCCCAAGAAGCTCTGACCTTTTTGACTTTTAAAGCCATTATTACAGGAAAATATGCTTTCCAAACTATAGAAGATAGTAATCATGTAATTAGCAACTACATAGGGTTGAGATATCGAAAACAGTTAAACAACATCTAGACAGTATATTAGGAGTGGGATTTGAGACAGGGATATGGTGTTTTCACAAGACAGTAGCACTATCATGTATCAGAAACTATTCTTTACACATAGGGTTGAATTATGTTCATGGCATTTTATTAAAAGTCAGCACATCTGATGGTTGTGTAATTGGTAGTGGGAGCATTAGAGAGTTGATTTTCTGTACGAGTCTTCAAAGGCAATCATGTGGAACCGCTACATTGTAGTGCCACCACCCGCGCTATTGCTTGTGACGCATTTCCCAACAAATAAATTACACAGAGTTCCTCAACCTCTTCCATTCTCCCTTAAAATAACAAATGCACACCAATTATTCATTTCTCATGCAACACACAACCACTCAAAAAGTCTCCATCATCAGCCATTTGGACAGGCATGCAGGGTGAACAGGTGTCATGCATATGCACAATAATACTGGTCAACATGTGTAACGACACCACCGCTCAAAACTCTGTTGAGTGGTTATGCGCTTGAATAGTTTTGTGTGATTTATTAGTTGGAAAATGAGATATATCGTGGCTCGAGGTATTTTAGTAGTGGCACGAGCTGTTTCAGCGAGGAATGGCTAGCTAATGTGGCAGTAGTCTAGCCAGTGAGGGCCGGCTACTGACACTGGGGTAGTACTAGACTCAATTGAAACCTAACCCATTTCACCTGATTCTGTCAAAATACTGCCTATAGGGACCGGTCAGTTTCTTCGGCCTGGGGGGGGGAGCGGTGGATTGGTAGGGGGGGTCACCCTGTTTTTGAAATTGGCAGTAGGGGGGTCATGCTGTTTTGAAAATTGTGGATAGGGGGGGTCAGTGTGTTTTAGATTGTGATGGAAGAAAAAAATCCTTTCTACAATGGCATATAGCCTTGTCTCAAATGTGGTACATGTCAATATTTAATCTTGTCCCTGTTTCTTACATGAATTCTTTAACATTACTTATTAGTTCAAACCTAACTATACATATTCATATACATGTACCGGTATTAGTACCTACCTACCACACTAGTTACAGAACATGTCATGTAAATACTTGGCTGTTTCACAATCAATGCTTCGCTTATAATAGCAGTTTGGGGCAAAAGTGAACTTGAAAGTTTCGTAATGGTAATTTTCATAGATAGTTTATAAATGAAGTTAATCTAAATTGTTCTACTCGTCATGCTATTGACACTACAAATCACCACATCTCATCAGATTCCAGTTACTATTATACACTAGGTATGACCACCTAAAGTTCTCTAACATACCGGTGACTTTATTATACATGCAATATTAATGCCCCTATATACTAATGTTATGTGTCCATTTTATGAGATATGAGAAACTCATTTAAAAACGTTTTACGTTAGCTTTTCGAAATATTACCTCAAAGGTTATGAATAACCTAAACATTGCCTTAGTATCTCAAGCAAAAACCTCCAGATCTGCCAGGGGGAAAACTCCAAGGACTCCCTCACCCCCAGAGGTCACTCATACATTCAACCAACAATCAGATGCACCAACAACCTTTTTACTGTCATAATGGTATTAAACTTTTCTTAAATATTTTCACCCTATTCTAATTTGATATGATATTGTCTTTTCAAGATCTGAAACGTTTGCCAAGATAGTCTAAAATTGCCTTAAACTCCAAATCTCCCCTACCAATGATACTACCATTATAGATGTGCTGACCTTTACTACATGTATATAATGATGCCATTTAAACTTTTTAAGAACATATTTCAACCCTTAGTGTAAGTTATAAAGAATAGTTTCTGATACTTGCTGTCTTGTAAAGCATGGATTAAGTTATTGCTTGAAAGGGTCTGAATAGCCTAAATATTGGCTTTAAGGGTGAAAATCCTCCAGGGTTTCTAGAGGGAGACCCCCCTCAGACCCCCCACATGAGGAGGACATATCCCAGTCTCAAGCTCTTCCCCTCCTACTGTCAAGATGCTATCAAAGTATATTTCAAAAGTATTTCAACCCTATGTAGTTGCTTTTAACATGTTGGTGTTGTCTTGTAAGGCTTGGAAATTATTGTCTGAAAGGGTCTGAATAGTCTCAAAATTGACTTTTCAGAGTTAAAAACCTCCAGGGCTTCTAGGGGGAGACCCCCTAGGACCTCCCCCCCCCCCCCCACATGAGGTGTACACATCCCAGTCTCAAGATCTTCCCCCTACCTCTTACTGTCAAGATCCTATCAAACTATATTTCAAAAATATTTCAACCTTATGTAGTTGCATTTTACATGTTGGTGCTGTCTTGTTAAGCTTGGAAATTATTTTCTGAAAATGTCTGAATAGTCTCAAAATTGACTTTTCAGAGTTAAAAACCTCCAGGGCTTCTAGGGGGAGACCCCCTAGGACCCCCATAAGAGATGTACATATTCCCTTCTCAAGCTTTCCTACCTTTCACTGCCAAGATGCTATTAAACTCCCTTTCTAATATATTTACCCTGTGTAGTCAATAATTATAAATATGATTGTGCTAACCCGGGATCTTATAAAGTAGATGCAAGACAGTCAAGCAGTCCACACTGAGTCACGATAAAAAAATACCTGTCAAGCAAATATTATATATGGGGGGGGGGGGGTCATCATGTTTTAGAATTAAGTGATAGGGGGGGTCAGCCAGTTTTTGGTTTTACAGATAGGGGGGGTCAGTGACTTTTTGTCGGCCCGATTTAAGAAACCACCGCCCCCCCCCCCCCCCCAGGCTGGAGAAACTGACCGGTCCCTAAGTCTGTAACCCTCGATGAACCCTCAACCACTTCCATCCTACCTACCATGACTTTTTCTTTCAAATTTGGTAACGGTTGACAAAATGCCTACACAGTATTCGTATTGTAACATTTAGTCAGACATCTAAAGTACTCAATGTTTGTACGTCCGACCCTCCTACTATATAATGCAGTATTACTTGGAAAACTGTCGTAGAGGGCACATCAAACTCTCCAGCAAGCAGTCGTAGTTGTGTGTTTAAGCGTTATATTTTCTTTCATACGTATATCACTTGCTTTGTATATCACTTTTTACATGGCATGTCATTTGTCTTATATGTGTAATTTATTTCCACACATGCATCAGTTACCTTAAATGTGTCATTTATTTTTATGATGAACCATTTACTTTATACGTGTGTAATTTATTTTCATATTTTCATCATTTGTCTTATGTGTGCATCATTTATATTCACACATGCGTTACTTGCCTTATGTGTCACTTATGTTAGCATGTATAAATTAAAAGTTATTTTACATTCATCATCATTGCATATCAAATGTAGATGAATAACATGAAGTAAGTAACTTATAGATGGCACTTACCACTCTTAGCCGTCAGGTGTAGCTGATGTACACTTAATATGCTGTAGATATAATAGCCATTGCCTTGATTGACATCCACAACAGCCAGACAACAGTACTTTCAGTTGGTTAATTTATGTATAGACTGTTTATGGAACTTACATTACATTTTAGCTAAATTCCCATCCTTGAAGATAAAATGGAATTTGCTGTGAGCGCTGTAAACAGGTTATGATATGGCATATCTCTGGCATAAGGTCCCCTAGAAATTCGATGTTAGAATAATGTATACTAACATTATTCTAACAGTCTAATTTCTATATTATCTAGTCAAAGCTAGGGGTGTCATTGCTGCCAAGCAACTCAATGTAGCCTCTTTGAGATGCCATATACCAGGGGAGGGGTGGGGTGGGGGAGGGGGTGTGGCAACTCCACACACACTATGCTTGACAGCAAATAGTGTTAAGTTATAAGGGCATGGGCCCCTATAACCTCAAACATACAAACATATAGTTTGTATGTTTGGGCGCGGACGCTGGCGGAGACACGCGCGCGGTGAAAATGGAGACAGCGAAATTTGAGACGCGACGCGATGTGAGGTAGTTGACGGCGCGGATGCTGACGGAGATGGTGAAATTTGCGACGCGACGCGACGCGAGGTAGTTGACGGCGGTGGCGGCAAAAAGGATTATAGCATTTTTAATACAGAACAACTTTATTTATTGAATGAAATGAAATTCATACTTACTTTTGTAGCATCTGGCATCAATCAAGTGTTCGGTCTTCTTATCCAGTCATCTGTCTTGGGTCTTCACATAAGCTATCCATTCATCTGTTTTTCCGGTCTTCGGACCAGCTTCCGTGGCGCCATCCTGAAGTGAATTAAAAAATAAAACAGTATTAATACAGCATAACTTTATTTATTGAATGAAATGAAATTCATACTTACTTTTGTAGCATCTGGCATCAATCAAGTGTTCGGTCTTCTTATCCAGTCATCTGTCTTGGGTCTTCACATCAGCTATCCATTCATCTGTTTTTCCGGTCTTCGGACCAGCTTCCGTGGTGCCATCCTGAAGTGAATTAAAAAATAAACAGTATTAAAATATAGCATAACTTTATTTATTGAATGAAATGAAGTTCATACTTACTTTTGTAGCGTCTGGCATCAATCAAGTGTTCGGTCTTCTTATCCAGTCATCTGTCTTGGGTCTTCACATCAGCTTTCCATTCATCTGTTTTTCCGGTCTTCGGACCAGCTTCCGTGGCGCCATCCTAAAGTGAATTAAAAAATAAAACAGTATTAATACAGCATAACTTTATTTATTGAATGAAATGAAATTCATACTTACTTTTGTAGCATCTGGCATCAATCAAGTGTTCGGTCTTCTTATCCAGTCATCTGTCTTGGGTCTTCACATCAGCTTTCCATTCATCTGTTTTTCCGGTCTTCGGGCCAGCTTCCGTGGCGCCATCCTGAAGTGAATTAAAAAATAAAACAGTATTAATACAGCATAACTTTACTAATTGAATGAAATGAAATTCATACTTACTTTTGTAGCGTCTGGCATCAATCAAGTGTTCGGTCTTCTTATCCAGTCATCTGTCTTGGGTCTTCACATCAGCTTTCCATTCATCTGTTTTTCCGGTCTTCGGACCAGCTTCCGTGGCGCCATCCTGAAGTGAATTAAAAAATAAAACAGTATTAATACAGCATAACTTTATTTATTTATTGAATGAAATTCATACTTACTTTTGTAGCATCTGGCATCAATCAAGTGTTCGGTCTTCTTATCCAGTCATCTGTCTTGGGTCTTCACATCAGCTTTCCATTCATCTGTTTTTCCGGTCTTCGGACCAGCTTCCGTGGCGCCATCCTGAAGTGAATTAAAAAATAAAACAGTATTAATACAGCATAACTTTATTTATTGAATGAAATGAAATTCATACTTACTTTTGTAGCATCTGGCATCAATCAAGTGTTCGGTCTTCTTATCCAGTCATCTGTCTTGGGCCTTCACATCAGCTATCCATTCATCTGTTTTTCCGGTCTTCGGACCAGCTTCCGTGGCGCCATCCTGAAGTGAATTAAAAAATAAAACAGTATTAATACAGCATAACTTTACTAATTGAATGAAATGAAATTCATACTTACTTTTGTAGCATCTGGCATCAATCAAGTGTTCGGTCTTCTTATCCAGTCATCTGTCTTGGGTCTTCACATCAGCTTTCCATTCATCTGTTTTTCCGGTCTTCGGACCAGCTTCCGTGGCGCCATCCTAAAGTGAATTAAAACATAAAACAGTATTAATACAGCATAACTTTATTTATTGAATGAAATGAAATTCATACTTACTTTTGTAGCATCTGGCATCAATCAAGTGTTCGGTCTTCTTATCCAGTCATCTGTCTTGGGTCTTCACATAAGCTATCCATTCATCTGTTTTTCCGGTCTTCGGACCAGCTTCCGTGGCGCCATCCTGAAGTGAATTAAAAAATAAAACAGTATTAATACAGCATAACTTTTTTTATTGAATGAAATGAAATTCATACTTACTTTTGTAGCATCTGGCATCAATCAAGTGTTCGGTCTTCTTATCCAGTCATCTGTCTTGGGTCTTCACATCAGCTTTCCATTCATCTGTTTTTCCGGTCTTCGGACCAGCTTCCGTGGCGCCATCCTGAAGTGAATTAAAAAATAAAACAGTATTAATACAGCATAACTTTACTAATTGAATAAAATGAAATTCATACTTACTTTTGTAGCATCTGGCATCAATCAAGTGTTCGGTCTTCTTATCCAGTCATCTGTCTTGGGTCTTCACATCAGCTTTCCATTCATCTGTTTTTCCGGTCTTCGGACCAGCTTCCGTGGCGCCATCCTGAAGTGAATTAAAAAGTAAAACAGTATTAATACAGCATAACTTTATTTATTGAATGAAATGAAATTCATACTTACTTTTGTAGCATCTGGCATCAATCAAGTGTTCGGTCTTCTTATCCAGTCATCTGTCTTGGGTCTTCACATAAGCTATCCATTCATCTGTTTTTCCGGTCTTCGGACCAGCTTCCGTGGCGCCATCCTGAAGTGAATTAAAAAGTAAAACAGTATTAATACAGCGTAACTTTTTTTATTGAATGAAATGAAATTCATACTTACTTTTGTAGCATCTGGCATCAATCACGTGTTCGGTCTTCTTATCCAGTCATCTGTCTTGGGTCTTCACATCAGCTTTCCATTCATCTGTTTTTCCGGTCTTCGGACCAGCTTCCGTGGCGCCATCCTGAAGTGAATGAAAAAAAAAACAGTATTAATACAGCATAACTTTTTTTATTGAATATAATGAAATTCATACTTACTTTTGTAGCAATGTAGGAACGAAATATATGCACGAGCGATAGCGAGTGCATATATTGAGTTCACTGGTCAAAACCGAGTTGTATACCTTCCCCAGGGGGTGGTTTATCGCTATTATATTATACTAGTATATTGAAAATATCGGAAACAAGATTCTAGTTTCATATGCGCCTCTGTGACTAATTTGCAAAACAATAACGCCGCTTTCAAGACAGCTGATCTTGGCCTCAACCATGACGTGAACGTCGTGCAGCGACTGGATTTATTTTATCTGCTAGTCGTTTATAGGGATAATCTGTACATTGATCGGCTCATTAAAAGTGCACAGTGATGAATAAACAACCTGTTTGACTCAAGGTATAAACTTGAAGTGGTTTATTGAATACAGCGTGCTTCGATCGTTCCCGGCCGAATTCGCGACTCGGTGAAGTGAGACATGGCAACAGGTTGATATTTACAATGTATTTATATTACTGGAAGTTACGTCAGTAGATTTTCGGGTTTGAGGATTTCCCTCTCGGATTGATGACTGATACTCTAGGACAGGATCCCAGACAAATTTCTATTTAGATTAATGGTAAGTCAGCCAGTGTAAGCTCTTACACTTGCTTCATTTTATGACAGGACAGGACAGGACAGCTCACCAATGTTTCTACTCCAGCCGCGCCGAGGCCGGCTGGGACCGATCTCGTGCATGCCTTGACCTTAGTACATGTAGTAGGCGATGATTTGTACACATACGCGATGACTTGATTGCTTTCGAAATTTCCTTCATAATTTCTGATAAAATATTGTCTCATTGAGAGAAAATCCTCCTCAATCCTGACAATTCGCAGAGTTCACTATCAGTATCACGCGGACTACAACTCAACGCACGTAGCTAGACGAACAAAATTTGGCCGCGTGCCAACCGTGCATTATCGCTCGTTTTAGACGTGCTAGTTCGATGTCTAGACCAATCAGATCTCTCGATTTGCGCCATCAATATACTGGCATAATATAATATACCATATACTATACTATGCCACACACTATATACTGTGCTATACTATATACTATACTATACTATATGCTATAAACTACACTATACTATACTTAAACAATAATGTACGCCCTCCCAGCCCATAATGGACGAAAGCAAACTTTGAACGACATAATGGGCGAGGCGACAGCCGAGCCCATTATGGAGTGCAAAGTTTGCTTGAGTCCATTATGGACTGGGAGGGCGTACATTATTGTTATTATTTTATAGTTTTGCCAATTCCAGTGAATTTGTAGACCGAGAAACGCAAAACAACGGATAATATACACAGCGCTGAACATCGTCTGCCATGTTCGGCCCGGAAGCTGAATACTAATCATAGCGACGCACGTACGTACACGTACACACACACATATACACTTCAATGAACTGCTGTGAACACAAATTTGTTTCATTTTAATTTGAATCTTTTTAAAAAAATTCTTACGGTGTTTACCCCATAATTTCCCTGTTCTTAAATACCCATACCTTTATTGCCTTACGGACATAAGCTTGTATTGTTATGCTCGTTCCGGGGCCGCGATGCCCAATAACGGAGTACATTATCAGTAATAATGTACAGCGGTCACAAAATTCACTGGAATTGGTAATGCTATAATATGATATACAATATACTATGCTATATACTATGCTATACTATACACTACGCTATACTATACACTATACTATGCCATATACTATACTATACAATATACTATACTATACCACACTATACTATGCCATACACTATATACTGTGCTATACTATACCATATACTATACTATACAATATACTATACTATACTATGCTATACTATATACTAGACTATACTATGTACTTATACTATACTATACCATAGTACCGTATACCCGGTAGTTGCCCAGCAACAGAAACTACATACGTGCTTCACTAGTGAAAAAATGGAACTAATAATTGTAAATAATTTTGACATAGAATATTGAGATGAACTGTATCAAAATAAAACTCTTCTCCTTCAACGCATCTTTGACGTTACTACCATTTCAAGAATAACAAGTTCACCAAAAAGAAAAATCATTATCAACCAAATTGAAACCATTTCAAGAGGAATGTGCTTTGCAATTCACCACAAACGCTGCATGCAACTCTCAATCCCAATGAAGCAATAGACTACCACATAACCTTGCCCTGTACACCAACACTTAAACTGTAAACTTTTTACCTTTATTTTATTTATCTATTTATTTTTTTACCACATTTTTAATGTGGTTCTCCAGGTAGTGGAGGAATGTAATCGGACTGAACTGAACATGGTGTCGCCCGAGTCACCAAGCGAGTTAACATATCAAGACGCACTGGAGAAATTTGGATATTAACAGATATTCATACGTGAAAGACTTTCAGAAAAGAAAAAATATATGCATGATAATAGTCCATGAGTTGGAGCCAATTAAGCCCCATCGACTCGCAGCGACCTAAATGTACACGGCAACATTGACTAAGTGAGCATATGAGCATGACATTATCAATGAAATTGCCATGTTGGGCATCGAGGTTGTCCAACGACGTCATTTACAATTGTCAAAAAAAACCCACACGGTTTCAGGCTTTCACAAAGAAAGATTGGAAAGGTAAATTACTTGATATGACCATCAAAATACATTTACAGGGTCAAATTTGCGCTACGGTGTACGTGTATATGCGCGCGTTGAATGTTGAGTGATCTGTATGCAAATCACACGATAGCCATGATGTCACATCATGAATAAGTAATAGAAAGGGAGATACAGCAAGCGATCACAGTCGCTCGTGCCTCTGGCACTCGCTGATCAGTACGCGGTTATAGTATTGCTCCGGATCGGAGCGAGGCGACGACTTTAGTTTTAGATAAAACGTAGCAAAAAAGTCATGAACGAGTGTCCACGGTCTAGTCTAACCTAACATAACAGACAAGATGGCTGACTGGCGCCCCAGAATGCCTTGCTAGAGCAATACGTCAAAACCCATATCCAGCCACTGATGAGGGCGGTATTCCAATTATATGGTTATCTAGATCTCATTACCCCTTCTTTTCTCTGGCAATGTCCACATGTTAAAACAGAAAAACAGTTACTTGAGAACGACAGAGCGTGACCCCACTATACTACCGGTGTATATCTTCCATTTTTCAACAAATCTTAGGTGTATTTGTGAACATTTCTCAGGATATGTTCCAATTTTTTTATTAAGCTTATAAACAATCATGTCAAACTGCCTGAATAATAAGAAAAAACATACAGTTGTGAAATTATGTTTGTGTGAAGGTAGCAGGACGGTCCGACTAAAAAGTCATTAGCCACAAACATTAAACACTGAAAATATCAATTTGTTTGTCTATATATTTCTCTTAATCTCTGCCTTGTTGTCTTATTACTTTAGTACTATGAGTCAATACTGTGATTCTAGACTTTACTTCTATCAAACTTTTATTGGTGTTATTTGAAATAAACACCTGCCACTAATTTATGATTATAGTACTAGGCTGAAGGCTAAGGCACTCGCTGATCAGTACGCGGTTATAGTATTGCTCCGGATCGGAGCGAGGCGACGACTTTAGTTTTAGATAAAACGTAGCTAAAAAGGCTCCAACTACTGTCGACAGTTTAACCAGACATTTACATAACAGACAAGATGGCTGACTGGCGCCCCATCATGCCTTACATCAAAACCCATATCCAGCCACTGAGGGCGGAAATAACAAACACATACAGTTGTGAAATTATGTTCGTGTGGCGGTAGCAGGCTGGTCCGAGTAAAACGTCATTAGACACAAACTTTAAACACTGAAAATATCAGTTTGTTTGTCTATATATTGCTCTTAATCTCTGCTTGGTTGTCATATTATTTTAGTACTACGAGTCAATACTGTGATTCTACACTTTACTTTGGTGTTATTCCAAATAAACACCCCAAGGTTAAGGGATGACATATTAAACAACAAGTTACCTCACTGCCTTACAGACTATCACATGGCACCATGTTCATGATTATAGTACGACGTTCAAGGTTAAGGGATGACTTATTAAACAAGTTACCTCACTGCCTTACAGACTATCACATGCCACCATGTTCATGATTATAGTACGACGTTCAAGGTTAAGGGTTGACTTATTAAACAACAAGTTACCTCACTGCGTTACAGACTATCACATGCCACTAGTTCATGATTATAGTACTAGGTTCAAGGTTAAGGGATGACTTATTAAACAACAAGTTACCTCACTGCGTTACAGACTATCACATGCCACCATGTTCACGATTATAGTACTAGGTTCAAGGTTAAGGGATGACTTATTAAACAACAAGTTACCTCACTGCCTTACAGAATATCACATGCCACCATGTTCATGATTATAGTACGACGTTCAAGGTTAAGGGTTGACTTATTAAACAACAGTGTTACCTCACTACCTTACAGACTATCACATGCCACTAGTTCATGATTATAGTACTAGGTTCAAGGTTAAGGGATGACTTATTAAACAACAAGTTACCTCACTGCGTTACAGACTATCACATGCCACCATGTTCATGATTATAGTACTAGGTTCAAGGTTAAGGGATGACTTATTAAACAAGTTACCTCACTGCGTTACAGACTATCAAATGCCACCATGTTCATGATTATAGTACTAGGTTCAAGGTTAGGGGATGACTTATTAAACAAGTTACCTCACTGCCTTACAGACTATCACATGCCACTAGTTCATGATTATAGTACTAGGTTCAAGGTTAAGGGATGACTTATTAAACAACAAGTTACCTCACTGCCTTACAGACTATCACATGCCACCATGTTCATGATTATAGTACTAGGTTCAAGATTAAGGGATGACTTATTAAACAACAAGTTACCTCACTGTCTTACAGACTATCACATGCCACCATGTTCATGATTATATAGTACTAGGTTCAAGGTTAAGGGATGATTTATTAAACAACAAGTTACCTCACTGCCTTACAGACTATCAAATGCCACCATGTTCATGATTATAGTACTAGGTTCAAGGTTAAGGGATGACTTATTATTATACAAGTTACCTCACTGCCTTACAGACTATCACATGCCACCATGTTCATGATTATAGTACTAGGTTCAAGGTTAAGGGATGACTTATTAATATACAAGTTACCTCACTGCCTTACAGACTATCACATGCCACCATGTTCATGATTATAGTACTAGGTTCAAGGGTAAGGGATGACTTATTAAATAACAAGTTACCTCACTGCCTTACAGACTACCACATGCCACTAGTTCATGATTATAGTACTAGGTTCAAGGTTAAGGGATGACTTATGAAACAAGTTACCTCACCACTTTACAGGCTATCACATGCCACTAGTTCATGATTATAGTACTAGGTTCAATGTTAAGGGATGACTTATTAAACAAAAAGTTACCTCACTGCCTTACAGACTACCACATGCCACTAGTTCATGATTATAGTACTAGGTTCAAGGTTAAGGGATGATTTATTAAACAAGTTGCCTTACTGCCTTACAGACTATCACATGCTACCATGTTCATGATTATAGTACTAGGTTCAAGGTTAAGGGATGATTTATTAAACAAGTTACCTCACTGCCTTACAGACTATCACATGGCACCATGTTCATGATTATAGTACGACGTTCAAGGTTAAGGGATGACTTATTAAACAAGTTACCTCACTGCCTTACAGACTATCACATGCCACCATGTTCATGATTATAGTACGACGTTCAAGGTTAAGGGTTGACTTATTAAACAACAGTGTTACCTCACTACCTTACAGACTATCACATGCCACTAGTTCATGATTATAGTACTAGGTTCAAGGTTAAGGGATGACTTATTAAACAACAAGTTACCTCACTGCGTTACAGACTATCACATGCCACCATGTTCATGATTATAGTACTAGGTTCAAGGTTAAGGGATGACTTATTAAACAACAAGTTACCTCACTGCCTTACAGAATATCACATGCCACCATGTTCATGATTATAGTACGACGTTCAAGGTTAAGGGTTGACTTATTAAACAACAGTGTTACCTCACTACCTTACAGACTATCACATGCCACTAGTTCATGATTATAGTACTAGGTTCAAGGTTAAGGGGTGACTTATTAAACAACAAGTTACCTCACTGCGTTACAGACTATCACATGCCACCATGTTCATGATTATAGTACTAGGTTCAAGGTTAAGGGATGACTTATTAAACAAGTTACCTCACTGCGTTACAGACTATCAAATGCCACCATGTTCATGATTATAGTACTAGGTTCAAGGTTAGGGGATGACTTATTAAACAAGTTACCTCACTGCCTTACAGACTATCACATGCCACTAGTTCATGATTATAGTACTAGGTTCAAGGTTAAGGGATGACTTATTAAACAACAAGTTACCTCACTGCCTTACAGACTATCACATGCCACCATGTTCATGATTATAGTACTAGGTTCAAGATTAAGGGATGACTTATTAAACAACAAGTTACCTCACTGTCTTACAGACTATCACATGCCACCATGTTCATGATTATAGTACTAGGTTTAAGGTTAAGGGATGACTTATTATTATACAAGTTACCTCACTGCCTTACAGACTATCACATGCCACCATGTTCATGATTATAGTACTAGGTTCAAGGGTAAGGGATGACTTATTAAATAACAAGTTACCTCACTGCCTTACAGACTACCACATGCCACTAGTTAATGATTATAGTACTAGGTTCAAGGTTAAGGGATGACTTATGAAACAAGTTACCTCACCACTTTACAGGCTATCACATGCCACTAGTTCATGATTATAGTACTAGGTTCAATGTTAAGGGATGACTTATTAAACAAAAAGTTACCTCACTGCCTTACAGACTACCACATGCCACTAGTTCATGATTATAGTACTAGGTTCAAGGTTAAGGGATGATTTATTAAACAAGTTGCCTTACTGCCTTACAGACTATCACATGCTACCATGTTCATGATTATAGTACTAGGTTCAAGGTTAAGGGATGATTTATTAAACAAGTTACCTCACTGCCTTACAGACTATCACATGGCACCATGTTCATGATTATAGTACGACGTTCAAGGTTAAGGGATGACTTATTAAACAAGTTACCTCACTGCCTTACAGACTATCACATGCCACCATGTTCATGATTATAGTACGACGTTCAAGGTTAAGGGTTGACTTATTAAACAACAGTGTTACCTCACTACCTTACAGACTATCACATGCCACTAGTTCATGATTATAGTACTAGGTTCAAGGTTAAGGGATGACTTATTAAACAACAAGTTACCTCACTGCGTTACAGACTATCACATGCCACCATGTTCATGATTATAGTACTAGGTTCAAGGTTAAGGGATGACTTATTAAACAACAAGTTACCTCACTGCCTTACAGAATATCACATGCCACCATGTTCATGATTATAGTACGACGTTCAAGATTAAGGGTTGACTTATTAAACAACAGTGTTACCTCACTACCTTACAGACTATCACATGCCACTAGTTCATGATTATAGTACTAGGTTCAAGGTTAAGGGATGACTTATTAAACAACAAGTTACCTCACTGCGTTACAGACTATCACATGCCACCATGTTCATGATTATAGTACTAGGTTCAAGGTTAAGGGATGACTTATTAAACAAGTTACCTCACTGCGTTACAGACTATCAAATGCCACCATGTTCATGATTATAGTACTAGGTTCAAGGTTAGGGGATGACTTATTAAACAAGTTACCTCACTGCCTTACAGACTATCACATGCCACTAGTTCATGATTATAGTACTAGGTTCAAGGTTAAGGGATGACTTATTAAACAACAAGTTACCTCACTGCCTTACAGACTATCACATGCCACCATGTTCATGATTATAGTACTAGGTTCAAGATTAAGGGATGACTTATTAAACAACAAGTTACCTCACTGTCTTACAGACTATCACATGCCACCATGTTCATGATTATATAGTACTAGGTTCAAGGTTAAGGGATGATTTATTAAACAACAAGTTACCTCACTGCCTTACAGACTATCACATGCCACCATGTTCATGATTATAGTACTAGGTTCAAGGTTAAGGGATGACTTATTATTATACAAGTTACCTCACTGCCTTACAGACTATCACATGCCACCATGTTCATGATTATAGTACTAGGTTCAAGGTTAAGGGATGACTTATTAATATACAAGTTACCTCACTGCCTTACAGACTATCACATGCCACCATGTTCATGATTATAGTACTAGGTTCAAGGGTAAGGGATGACTTATTAAATAACAAGTTACCTCACTGCCTTACAGACTACCACATGCCACTAGTTCATGATTATAGTACTAGTTTCAAGGTTAAGGGATGACTTATGAAACAAGTTACCTCACCACTTTACAGGCTATCACATGCCACTAGTTCATGATTATAGTACTAGGTTCAATGTTAAGGGATGACTTATTAAACAAAAAGTTACCTCACTGCCTTACAGACTACCACATGCCACTAGTTCATGATTATAGTACTAGGTTCAAGGTTAAGGGATGATTTATTAAACAAGTTGCCTCACTGCCTTACAGACTATCACATGCCACCATGTTCATGATTATAGTACTAGGTTCAAGGTTAAGGGATGATTTATTAAACAAGTTACCTCACTGCCTTACAGACTACCACATGCCACTAGTTCATGATTATAGTACTAGGGTCAAGGTTAAAGGATGACTTATTAAACAACAAGTTACCTCACTGCCTTACAGCCTATCACATACCACTAGTTCATGATTATAGTACTAGGTTCAAGGTTAAGGGATGACTTATTAAACAAGTTACCTCACCACTTTACAGGCTATCACATGCCACTAGTTCATGATTATAGTACTAGGTTCAATGTTAAGGGATGACTTATTAAACAACAAGTTACCTCACTGCCTTAGAGACTATCACATGCCACTGGTTCATGATTATAGTACTAGGTTCAAGGTTAAGGGATGACTTATTAAACAACAAGTTACCTCACTGCCTTACAGACTACCACATGCCACTAGTTCATGATTATAGTACTAGGGTCAAGGTTAAGGGATGACTTATTAAACAACAAGTTACCTCACTGCCTTACAGCCTATCACATGCCACTAGTTGATGATTATAGTACTAGGTTCAAGGTTAAGGGATGACTTATGAAACAAGTTACCTCACCACTTTACAGACTATCTCATGCCACCATGTTCATGATTATAGTACTAGGTTCAAGGTTAAGGGATGACTTATTAAACAACAAGTTACCTCACTGCCTTAGAGACTATCACATGCCACTGGTTCATAATTATAGTACTAGGTTCAAGGTTAAGGGATGACTTATTAAACAACAAGTTACCTCACTGCCTTACAGACTATCACATGCCACCATGTTCATGATTATAGTACTAGTTTCAACGTTAAGGGATGACTTATTAAACAACAAGTTACCACACTGCCTTACAGACTATCACATGCCGCTAGTTCATGATTATAGTACTAGGTTCAAGGTTAAGGGATGACTTATTAAACAAGTTACATCACTGCCTTACAGACTATCACATGCCACTAGTTCATGATTATAGTACTAGGTTCAAGGTTTAGGCAAATCGGATTATACCTAAGGTAAATACGTCCATAATAAGACTTGCAATAAATTAATTTTTGGAACAGTTTGCCATGTTCATTTCATTATTCTCTAAAACATGTAGACTTTATCCATTAATGTGTCATTTTGTATTTAATTAATGTATTTGTCTTGTGTCTAATATTGATTTTACATTTTCATTATGCTATTTTTGTGACTCCCATTACCTAGTTACCAACTTTGATTTACTTTTTGGTAGAAACTGTAGATTTCGTCCTATATGGCACAGTGAGAGTGATCTACGACACCAATAAATATATATAAACATATATAAGACAATCATTGACTTACTTCTGCCTTGAGATTGGTAATCACATCCATCCATTTTGGGTCTTGTTATCCATCTTGGGTCTTCGTATCCATCTTGGGCATTTGTATCCATCTTGGGCCTTCGTATCCATCTTGGGTCTAGGGTCTTGTTATCCATCTTGGGTCTTCGTATCCATCTTGGGTCTTCGCCTCCATCTTGGGTCTTCGTATCCATCTTGGGTGTTCGTATCGATCTTGGGTCTTCGCCTCCATCTTGGGTCTCGTATCCATCTTGGGTCTTCGTATCCATCTTGGGTCTTTGCCTCCATCTTGGGTCTTCGTATCCATCTTGGGTCTTCGTATCCATCTTGGGTCTTCGCCTCCATCTTGGGTCTTCGTATCCATCTTGGGTGTTCGTATCGATCTTGGGTCTTCGCCTCCATCTTGGGTCTCGTATCCATCTTGGGTCTTCGTATCCATCTTGGGTCTTCGCCTCCATCTTGGGTCTTCGTATCCATCTTGGGTCTTCGTATCCATCTTGGGTCTTCGCCTCCATCTTGGGTCTTCGTATCCATCTTGGGTCTTCGTATCCATCTATGAAAGTGAATGAAACAAAACAGTTTAGTAATTAATATATAGCATTCACTGATATTGTAATGTATTCTAATTTTGCTACACGCTGCAGTCTTGATAAGCAAATGTTTCTAACTTCTAATGTTCCAGTGTGTAATACTAATTAATATCAGGTAAAATCACTTTATATAAGACAATTATTAACTTACGTCTGCCTTGAGTCTGCCTTGTCCGCCTCTGGTCTTCTTGTCCATCTTCTTGTAGCTCCATTATAATTGTGTCCACCTGGTTGGTTTTTATTGTTTATTTTTTTGCTGAATTCCCCTTTTCTATCATCCTGATTCATCGTGAACATGTATAATGAAAGACTGATATGTATGATACCAATACCATTTCAAAAAGACAATTTGACTTGCTTTACTGAGGAGAAATTTAGTGAGTTAATTAGATTTATTGGTGCCTAAATTAGTGAAGTGCAAGATAGGAAAGTGCCGGCAATTAGTTCTTTTTGAACTGGCATTGGCAAAATAGAACGCTTCCATTAAGTTTGTTCACGTTTTCCAATTTTGTCAGCTCTAAAGTATAGCATCGAGTGATGCTATAATTTTTTGCTACTGCTTGACAATGGAACTCGCCAAACTGTTTTCCATTGCCTCCCCCCCCCCACCACCAACCTAACCCAACACGTACAAGAGAACAAAATAGTATGTCAGTCATCCCAACCACAAGGAAGTATAACCCAATACTTCCATTTCCCAACCAACCAAGTAGGCACAACTTTGGGCATACATCCTCCGTCTTCTCAAGTTGCATCTTCCATCCAACTTCAGCAACTTACAGGCAGACATCAGAGAGGTAACTCGGCGTCTGAAAATATCAGTTTGTTTGTCTATATATTGCTATTAATCTCTGCTTCGTTGTCTTATTATTTTAGTACTACGAGTCAATACTGTGATTCTACACTTTACTTCCATCAAACTTTTATTGGTGTTATTCCAAATAAACACCCCAAGGTTAAGGGATGACTTATTAAACAACAAGTTACCTCACTGCCTTACAGACTATCACATGCCACTAGTTCATAATTATAGTACTAGGTTCAAGGTTAAGGGATGATTTATTAAACAAACAACAAGTTACCTCACTGCCTTACAGACTATCACATGCCACCATGTTCATGATTATAGTACTAGGTTCAAGGTTAAGGGATGACTTATTAAACAAGTTACCTCACTGCCTTACCGACTATCACATGCCACTAGTTCATGATTATAGTACTAGGTTCAAGGTTAAGGGATGACTTATTAAACAACAAGTTACCTCACTGCCTTACAGACTATCACATGCCACCATGTTCATGATTATAGTACTAGGTTCAAGGTTAAGGGATGACTTATTAAACAACAAGTTCCCTCACTGCCTTACAGACTATCACATGCCACCATGTTCATGATTATAGTACTAGGTTCAAGGTTAAGGGATGATTTATTAAACAACAAGTTACATCACTGCCTTACAGACTATCACATGCCACCATGTTCATGATTATAGTACTAGGTTCAAGGTTAAGGGATGATTTATTAAACAACAAGTTACCTCACTGCCTTACAGACTATCACATGCCACCATGTTCATGATTATAGTACTAGATTCAAGGTTAAGGGATGACTTATTATTATACAAGTTACCTCACTGCCTTACAGACTATCACATGCCACTAGTTCATGATTATAGTACTAGGTTCAAGGTTAAGGGATGACTTATTAAATAACAAGTTACCTCACTGCCTTACAGACTACCACATGCCACCATATTCATGATTATAGTACTAGGTTCAAGGTTAAGGGATGACTTATGAAACAAGTTACCTCACCACTTTACAGGCTATCACATGCCACTAGTTCATGATTATAGTACTAGGTTCAATGTTAAGGGATGACTTATTAAACAACAAGTTACCTCACTGCCTTACCGACTATCACATGCCACCATGTTCATGATTATAGTACTAGGTTCAAGGTTAAGGGATGATTTATTAAACAACAAGTTACCTCACTGCCTTACAGACTATCACATGCCACCATGTTCATGATTATAGTACTAGGTTCAAGGTTAAGGGATGACTTATTATTATACAAGTTACCTCACTGCCTTACAGACTATCACATGCCACCATGTTCATGATTATAGTACAGGGTTCTGGGTTAAGGGATGACTTATTAAATAACAAGTTACCTCACTGCCTTACAGACTATCACATACCACTAGTTCATGATTATAGTACTAGGTTCAAGGTTAAGGGATGACTTATGAAACAAGTTACCTCACCACTTTACAGGCTATCACATGCCACTAGTTCATGATTATAGTACTAGGTTCAAGGTTAAGGGATGACTTATTAAACAACAAGTTACCTCACTGCCTTACAGACTATCACATGCCACTAGTTCATGATTATAGTACTTGGCTCAAGGTTAAGAGATGACTTATTAAACAACAAGTTAAATCACTGCCTTACAGACTATCACATGCCACCATGTTCATGATTATATTACTAGGTTCAAGGTTAAGGGATGACTTATTATTATACATGTTACCTCACTGCCTTACAGACTATCACATGCCACTAGTTCATGATTATAGTACTAGGTTCAAGGTTAAGGGATGACTTATTAAACAACAAGTTACCTCACTGCCTTACAGACTATCACATGCCACCATGTTCATGATTATAGTACTAGGTTCAAGGTTAAGGGATGATTTATTAAACAACAAGTTACATCACTGCCTTACAGACTATCACATGCCACCATGTTCATGATTATAGTACTAGGTTCAAGGTTAAGGGATGATTTATTAAACAACAAGTTACCTCACTGCCTTACAGACTATCACATGCCACCATGTTCATGATTATAGTACTAGGTTCAAGGTTAAGGGATGACTTATTATTATTATACAAGTTACCTCACTGCCTTACAGACTATCACATGCCACTAGTTCATGATTATAGTACTAGGTTCAAGGTTAAGGGATCACTTATTATTATAAAAGTTACCTCACTGCCTTACAGACTATCACATGCCACTAGTTCATGATTATAGTACTAGGTTCAAGGTTAAGGGATGACTTATTAAATAACAAGTTACCTCACTGCCTTACAGACTACCACATGCCACCATGTTCATGATTATAGTACTAGGTTCAAGGTTAAGGGATGACTTAAGAAACAAGTTACCTCACCACTTTACAGGCTATCACATGCCACTAGTTCATGATTATAGTACTAGGTTCAAGGTTAAGGGATGATTTATTAAACAACAAGTTACCTCACTGCCTTACCGACTATCACATGCCACCATGTTCATGATTATAGTACTAGGTTCAAGGTTAAGGGATGATTTATTAAACAACAAGTTACCTCACTGCCTTACAGACTATCACATGCCACCATGTTCATGATTATAGTACTTGGTTCAAGGTTAAGGGATGACTTATTATTATACAAGTTACCTCACTGCCTTACAGACTATCACATGCCACCATGTTCATGATTATAGTACAGGGTTCTAGGTTAAGGGATGACTTATTAAATAACAAGTTACCTCACTGCCTTACAGACTATCACATACCACTAGTTCATGATTATAGTACTAGGTTAAAGGTTAAGGGATGACTTATGAAACAAGTTACCTCACCACTTTACAGGCTATCACATGCCACTAGTTCATGATTATAGTACTAGGTTCAATGTTAAGGGATGACTTATTAAACAACAAGTTACCTCACTGCCTTACAGACTATCACATGCCACTAGTTCATGATTATAGTACTAGGTTCAAGGTTAAGGGATGATTTATTAAACAAGTTACATTACTACCTTACAGACTATCACATGCCATCATGTTCATGATTATAGTACTAGGTTCAAGGTTAAGGGATGACTTATTAAACAAGTTACCTCACTGCCTTACAGACTATCACATGCCACTAGTTCATGATTATAGTACTTGGCTCAAGGTTAAGAGATGACTTATTAAACAACAAGTTAAATCACTGCCTTACAGACTACAGACTACCTTGAGTTGAATGTTGATAAGACAAAAGAAATTATCGTAGATTTTAGGAAAAAGAGAATGTATCACACACCCCTGAATATTCATGGAAAAGAGGTAGAAATCGTAGATACGTTTAAATTTCTCGGGTCACTTATCTCAGAGGATTTAAAGTGGGAGAAAAATGTTGATCACATTGTAAAAAAGGCCCAACAACGCATTTTCTTTCTACGCCGTTTAAAGAGCTTTCGTGTCAGTCAAGCTATTTTAAAGAAATTCTACCGGGCTGTGGTTGAGAGTGTTCTGACATTCTCAATCACAGTCTGGTATGGAAACACTACTCATAAGGATCGTGCTAAGTTAAATAGAATTGTGAGAACGGCATCACGTATTATTGGTATAGGACTTCCATCTCTTGAGTCACTTTTTAATTCACGCGTCACCAGGAAAACAAAATCTGTAATTAAGGACATAAACCATCCAGCCCACACATTGTTCGAACTGCTGCCCTCTGGTACTCGATATAGATCAATCAAAACCAAAACAAATCGCTTCAAAAATAGTTTTTATCCTTTGTCAGTTCGTATTTTAAATGATTCGTAATTTGTCTTAGCGTTTTAGCGTATATGTACATATTTTCCACTTTTAATAGTTATTCATATCCACACTGTTTGTGTTTTAACCGAGCTACGTATAACCAAAGCGAATTCCATTGTATAATTTTATACTTATACTTATGGCAATAAAGTTAATAATAATAATAATAATAATATCACATGCCACCATGTTCATGATTATATTACTAGGTTCAAGGTTAAGGGATGACTTATTATTATACATGTTACCTCACTGCCTTACAGACTATCACATGCCACTAGTTCATGATTATAGTACTAGGTTCAAGGTTAAGGGATGACTTATTAAACCACAGTGTTAACTCACTGCCTTACAGACTATCACATGCCACTAGTTCATGATTATAGTACTAGGTTCAAGGTTAAGGGATGACTTATTGAACAAGTTACCTCAAACCCTTACAGACTATCACATGCCACCATGTTCATGATTATAGTACTAGGTTCAAGGTTAAGGGATGACTTATTAAACAAGTTACCTCACCACTTTGCAGGCTATCACATGCCACTAGTTCATGATTATAGTATTAGGTTCAATGTTAAGGGATGACTTATTAAACAACAAGTTACCTCACTGTCTTACAGACTATCACATGCCACTAGTTCATGATTATAGTACTAGGTTCAAGGTTAAGGGATGACTTATTAAACAACAAGTTACCCCACTCACTACCTTACAGACTATCAAATGCCACTAATTCATCATTATAGTACTAGGTTCAAGGTTAAGGGATGATTTATTAAACAAGTTACCTTACTGTCTTACAGACTATCACATATGCCACCATGTTCATGATTATAGTACTAGGTTCAAGGTTAAGGGATAACTTATTAAACAAGTTACCTCACTGCCTTACAGACTATCACATGCCACCATGTTCATGATTATATTACTAGGTTCAAGGTTAAGGGATGACTTATTATTATACAAGTTACCTCACTGCCTTCCAGACTATCACGTGCCACTAGTTCATGATTATTGTGCTAGGTTAAAGGTTAAGGGATGACTTATTAAAGAACAAGTTACCTCACTGCCTTACAGACTATCACATGCCACTAGTTCATGATTATAGTACTAGGCTAAAGGTTAAGGGATGACTTATTAAACAACAAGTTACCTCACTGGCTTACAGACTATCACATGCCACCATGTTCATGATTATATTACTAGGTTCAAGGTTAAGGGATGACTTATTATTATACAAGTTACCTCACTGCCTTACAGACTATCACATGCCACTAGTTCATGATTATAGTACTAGGTTCAAGGTTAAGGGATGACTTATTAACCAACAGTGTTACCTCACTGCCTTACAGACTATCACATGCCACTAGTTCATGATTATAGTACTAGGTTCAAGGTTAAGGGATGACTTATTATTATACAAGTTACCTCACTGCCTTACAGACTATCACATGCCACCATGTTCATGATTATAGTACTAGGTTCAAGGTTAAGGGATGACTTATTGAACAAGTTACCTCAAAGCCTTACAGACTATCACATGCCACCATGTTCATGATTATAGTACTAGGTTCAAGGTTAAGGGATGATTTATTAAACAACAAGTTACCTCACTGCCTTACAGACTATCTCATGCCACCATGTTCATGATTATAGTACTAGGTTCAAGGTTAAGGGACGACTTATTATTATACAACTTACCTCACTGCCTTACAGACTATCACATGCCACTAGGTCATGATTATAGTACTAGGTTCAAGGTTAAGGGATGACTTATTAAACAAGTTACCTCACCACTTTACAGGCTATCACATGCCACTAGTTCATGATTATAGTACAAGGTTCAAGGTTAAGGGATGACTTATTAAACAACAAGTTACCTCACTGCCTTACAGACTATCACATGCCACTAGTTCATGATTATAGTACTAGGTTCAAGGTTAAGGGATGACTTATTAAACAACAAGTTACCCCAATCACTAAATTACAGACTATCAAATGCCACTAATTCATGATTATAGTACTAGGTTCAAGGTTAAGGGATGATTTATTAAACAAGTTACCTTACTGCCTTACAGACTATCACATATGCCACCATCTTCATGATTATAGTACTAGGTTCGAGGTTAAGGGATGACTTATTATTATACAAGTTACCTCACTGCCTTACAGACTATCACATGCCACCATGTTCATGATTATATTACTAGGTTCAAGGTTAAGGGATGACTTATTATTATACAAGTTACCTCACTGCCTTCCACACTATCACATGCCACTAGTTCATGATTATTGTACTAGGTTCAAGGTTAAGGGATGACTTATTAAAGAACAAGTTACCTCACTGCCTTACAGACTATCACATGCCACTAGTTCATGATTATAGTACTTAAGGCTCAAGGTTAAGGGATGACTTATTAAACAACAAGTTACCTCACTGCCTTACAGACTATCACATGCCACCATGTTCATGATTATATTACTAGGTTCAAGGTTAAGGGATGACTTATTATTATACAAGTTACCTCACTGCCTTACAGACTATCACATGCCACTAGTTCATGATTAAAGTACTAGGTTCAAGGTTAAGGGATGATTTATTAAACAACAAGTTACCTCACTGCCTTACAGACTATCACATGCCACCATGTTCATGATTATAGTACTAGGTTCAAGGTTAAGGGATGACTTATTATTATACAAGTTACCTCACTGCCTTACAAACTATCACATGCCACTAGTTCATGATTATAGTACTAGGTTCAAGGTTAAGGGATGATTTATTAAACAACAAGTTACCTCACTGCCTTACAGACTATCACATGCCACCATGTTCTTGATTAAAGTACTAGGTTCAAGGTTAAGGGATGATTTATTAAACAACAAGTTACCTCACTGCCTTACAGACTATCACATGCCACCATGTTCATGATTATAGTACTAGGTTCAAGGTTAAGGGATGACTTATTATTATACAAGTTACCTCACTGCCTTACAGACTATCACATGCCACTAGTTCATGATTATAGTACTAGGTTCAAGGTTAAGGGATGACTTATGAAACAAGTTACCTCACCACTGTACAGGCTATCACATGCCACTAGTTTATGATTATAGTACTAGGTTCAATGTTAAGGGATGACTTATTAAACAACAAGTTACCTCACTGCCTTACAGACTACCACATGCCACCATGTTCATGATTATAGTACTAGGTTCAAGGTTAATTTAAGGGATGATTTATTAAACAACAAGTTACCTCACTGCCTTACAGACTATCACATGCCACCATGTTCATGATTATAGTACTAGGTTCAAGGTTAAGGGATGACTTATTACTATACAAGTTACCTCACTGCCTTACAGACTACCACATGCCACTAGTTCATGATTATAGTACTAGGTTCAAGGTTAAGGGATCACTTATTATTATACAAGTTACCTCACTGCCTTACAGACTATCACGTCATGCCACCATGTTCATGATTATAGTACTAGGTTCAAGGTTAAGGGATGATTTATTAAACAATAAGTTACCTCACTGCCTTACAGACTATCACATGCCACTAGTTCATGATTATATTACTAGGTTCAAGGTTAAGGGATGATTTATTAAACAACAAGTTACCTCACTGCCTTACAGACTATCACATGCCACCATGTTCTTGATTATAGTACTAGGTTCAAGGTTAAGGGATGACTTATTATTATACAAGTTACCTCACTGCCTTACAGACTATCACATGCCACCATGTTCATGATTATAGTACTAGGTTCAAGGTTAAGGGATGACTTATTATTATACAAGTTACCTCACTGCCTTACAGACTATCACATGCCACTAGTTCATGATTATAGTACTAGGTTCAAGGTTAAGGGATGACTTATGAAACAAGTTACCTCACCACTGTACAGGCTATCACATGCCACTAGTTTATGATTATAGTACTAGGTTCAATGTTAAGGGATGACTTCTTAAACAACAAGTTACCTCACTGCCTTACAGACTACCACATGCCACCATGTTCATGATTATAGTACTAGGTTCAAGGTTAAGGGATGATTTATTAAACAACAAGTTACCTCACTGCCTTACAGACTATCACATGCCACCATGTTCATGATTATAGTACTAGGTTCAAGGTTAAGGGATGATTTATTAAACAACAAGTTACCTCACTGTCTTACAGACTATCACATGCCACTAGTTCATGATTATAGTACTAGGTTCAAGGTTAAAGGATGATTTATTAAACAACAAGTTACCTCACTGCCTTACAGACTACCACATGCCACCATGTTCATGTTTATAGTACTTAGGTTCAAGGTTAAGGGATGACTTATTACTATACAAGTTACCTCACTGCCTTACAGACTACCACATGCCACTAGTTCATGATTATAGTACTAGGTTCAAGGTTAAGGGATCACTTATTATTATACATTAAGTTACCTCACTGCCTTACAGACTATCACGTCATGCCACCATGTTCATGATTATAGTACTAGGTTCAAGGTTAAGGGATGACTTATTAAACAACAAGTTACCTCACTGCCTTACAGACTATCACATGTTACCATGTTCATGATTATAGTACTAGGTTCAAGGTTAAGGGATGACTTATTTTTATACAAGTTACCACACTGCCTTACAGACTATCAGATGCCACCATGTTCATGATTATACTAGGTTCAAGGTTAAGGGATGATTTATTAAACAACAAGTTACCTCACTGCCTTACAGACTATCACATGCCACCATGTTCATGATTATAGTACTAGGTTCAAGGTTAAAGGATGATTTATTAAACAACAAGTTACCTCACTGCCTTACAGTCTATCACATGCCACCATGTTCATGATTATTGTACTAGGTTCAAGGTTAAGGGATGACTTATTATTATACAAGTTACCTCACTGCCTTACAGACTATCACATGCCACTAGTTCATGATTATAGTACTAGGTTCAAGGTTAAGGGATGACTTATTATTATACAAGTTACCTCACTGCCTTACAGACTACCACATGCCACTAGTTCATGATTATAGTACTAGGTTCAAGGTTAAGGGATGACTTATGAAACAAGTTACCTCACCACTTTACAGGCTATCACATGCCACTAGTTCATGATTATAGTACTAGGTTCAATGTTAAGGGATGACTTATTAAACAACAAGTTACCTCACTGCTTTACAGACTACCACATGCCACTAGTTCATGATTATAGTACTAGGTTCAAGGTTAAGGGATGATTTATTAAACAAGTTACCTTACTGCCTTGCAGACTATCACTTGCCACCATGTTCATGATTATAGTACTAGGTTCAAGGTTAAGGGATGACTTACTAAACAATAAGTTACCTCACTGCCTTACAGACTATCACATGCCACTAGTTCATGATTATAGTACTAGGTTCAAGGTTAAGTGATGACTTATTAAACAACAAGTTACCTCAAAGCCTTACAGACTATCACATGCCACGTACCATGTTCATGATTATAGTACTAGGTTCACGGTTAAGGGATGACTTATTAAACAAGTTACCTCACTGCCTTACAGACTACCACATGCCACTAGTTCATGATTATAGTACTAGGTTCAAGGTTAAGGGATGACTTATTAAACAACAAGTTACCTCACTGCCTTATAGACTATCACATGCCACCATGTTCATGATTATAGTACTAGGTTCAAGGTTAAGGGATGATTTATTAAACAACAAGTTACCTCACTGCCTTACAGTCTATCACATGCCACCATGTTCATGATTATAGTACTAGGTTCAAGGTTAAGGGATGACTTATTATTATACAAGTTACCTCACTGCCTTACAGACTATCACATGCCACTAGTTCATGATTATAGTACTAGGTTCAAGGTTAAGGGATCACTTATTATTATACAAGTTACCTCACTGCCTTACAGACTATCACATGCCACCATGTTCATGATTATAGTACTAGGTTCAAGGTTAAGGGATGACTTATTATTATACAAGTTACCTCACTGCCTTACAGACTATCACATGTTACCATGTTCATGATTATAGTACTAGGTTCAAGGTTAAGGGATGATTTATTAAACAACAATTTACCTCACTGCCTTACAGACTATCACATGCCACCATGTTCATGATTATAGTACTAGGTTCAAGGTTAAAGGATGATTTATTAAACAACAAGTTACCTCACTCCCTTACAGTCTATCACATGCCACCATGTTCATGATTATAGTACTAGGTTCAAGGTTAAGGGATCACTTATTATTATACAAGTTACCTCACTGCCTTACAGATTATCACATGCCACCATGTTCATGATTATAGTACTAGGTTCAAGGTTAAGGGATGACTTATTAAATAACAAGTTACCTCACTGCCTTACAGACTACCACATGCCACCATGTTCATGATTATAGTACTAGGTTCAATGTTAAGGGATGACTTATTAAACAACAAGTTACCTCACTGCCTTACAGACTACCACATGCCACTAGTTCATGATTATAGTACTAGGTTCAAGGTTAAGAGATTATTTATTAAACAAGTTACCTTACTGCCTTGCAGACTATCACTTGCCACCATGTTCATGATTATAGTACTAGGTTCAAGGTTAAGGGATGACTTATTAAACAAGTTACCTCACTGCCTTACAGATTATCACATGCCACCATGTTCATGATTATAGTACTAGGTTCAAGGTTAAGGGATGACTTATTAAATAACAAGTTACCTCACTGCCTTACAGACTATCACATGCCACCATGTTCATGATTATAGTACTAGGTTCAAGGTTAAGGGATGACTTATTAAACAACAAGTTACCTCAAAGCTTTACAGACTATCACATGCCACCATGTTCATGGTTATAGTACTAGGTTCACGGTTAAGGGATGACTTATTAAACAAGTTACCTCACTGCCTTACAGACTACCACATGCCACTAGTTCATGATTATAGTACTAGGTTCAAGGTTAAGGGATGACTTATTAAACAACAAGTTACCTCACTGCCTTACAGACTATCACATGCCACCATGTTCATGATTATAGTACTAGGTTCAAGGTTAAGGGATGATTTATTAAACAACAAGTTACCTCACTGCCTTACAGTCTATTACATGCCACCATGTTCATGATTATAGTACTAGGTTCAAGGTTAAGGGATGACTTATTATTATACAAGTTACCTCACTGCCTTACAGACTATCACATGCCACTAGTTCATGATTATAGTACTAGGTTCAAGGTTAAGGGATCACTTATTATTATACAAGTAACCTCACTGCCTTACAGACTATCACATGCCACCATGTTCATGATTATAGTAATAGGTTCAAGGTTAAGGGATGACTTATTATTATACAAGTTTCCTCACTGCCTTACAGACTATCACATGCCACCATGTTCATGATTATAGTACTAGGTTCGAGGTTAAGGGATGACTTATTAAATAACAAGTTACCTCACTGCCTTACAGACTACCACATGCCAGTAGTTCATGATTATAGTACTAGGTTCAAGGTTAAGGGATGACTTATGAAACAAGTTACCTCACCACTTTACAGGCTATCACATGCCACTAGTTTATGATTATAGTACTAGGTTCAATGTTAAGGGATGACTTATTAAACAACAAGTTACCTCACTGCCTTACAGACTACCACATGCCACCATGTTCATGATTATAGTACTAGGTTCAAGGTTAAGGGATGATTTATTAAACAACAAGTTACCTCACTGCCTTACAGACTATCACATGCCACCATGTTCATGATTATAGTACTAGGTTCAAGGTTAAAGGATGATTTATTAAACAACAAGTTACCTCACTGCCTTACAGACTATCACATGCCACTAGTTCATGATTATAGTACTGGGTTCAAGGTTAAGGGATGACTTATTATTATACAAGTTACCTCACTGCCTTACAGACTATCACATGCCACTAGTTCATGATTATAGTACTAGGTTCAAGGTTAAGGGATCACTTATTATTATACAAGTTACCTCACTGCCTTACAGACTATCACATGCCACTAGTTCATGATTATAGTACTAGGTTCAAGGTTAAGGGATGACTTATGAAACAAGTTACCTCACCACTTTACAGGCTATCACATGCCACTAGTTCATGATTATATAGTACTAGGTTCAATGTTAAGGGATGACTTATTAAACAACAAGTTACCTCACTGCCTTACAGACTACCACATGCCACTAGTTCATGATTATAGTACTAGGTTCAAGGTTAAGGGATGATTTATTAAACAAGTTACCTTACTGCCTTGCAGACTATCACTTGCCACCATGTTCATGATTATAGTACTAGGTTCAAGGTTAAGGGATGACTTATTAAACAAGTTACCTCACTGCCTTACAGACTATCACATGCCACTAGTTCATGATTATAGTACTTGGTTCAAGTTTAAAGGATGACTTATTAAACAAGTTACATCACTGCCTTACAGACTATCACATGCCACTAGTTCATGATTATAGTACTAGGTTCAAGGTTTAGGCAAATCGGATTATACCTAAGGTAAATACGTCCATAATCAGACTTGTTTGCCATGTTCATTTCATTATTCTCTAAAACATGTAGACTATATCCATTAATGTGACATTTTGTATTTAATTAATGTATTTGTTTTGTGTCTAATATTAATTTTACATTTTCATTATGCTATTTTTGTGACTCCCATTACCTAGTTACCAACTTTGATTTACTTTTTGGTAGAAACTGTAGATTTCGTCCTATATGGCACAGTGAGAGTGATCTACGACACCAATAAATATATATAAACATATATAAGACAATCATTGACTTACTTCTGCCTTGAGATTGGTAATCACATCCATCCATCTTGGGTCTTGTTATATATCCATCTTGGGTCTTCGTATCCATCTTGGGCATTTGTATCCATCTTGGGTCTTCGTAGCCATCTTGGGTCTAGGGTCTTGTTATCCATCTTGGGTCTTCGTATCCATCTGGGGTATTTGTATCCATCTTGGGTCTTCGTATCCATCTTGGGTCTTCGCCTCCATCTTGGGTCTTCGTATCCATCTTGGGTCTTCGTATCGATCTTGGATCTTCGCCTCCATCTTGGGTCTTCGTATCCATCTTGGGTCTTCGTATCCATCTATGAAAGTGAATGAAACAAAACAGTTTAGTAATTAATATATAGCATTCACTGATATTGTAATGTATTCTAATTTTGCTACACGCTGCAGTCTTGATAAGCAAATGTTTCTAACTTCTAATGTTCCAGTGTGTAATACTAATTAATAACTTAATTCCGGCAATTAGTTCTTTTTGAACTGGCATTGGCAAAATAGAACGCTTCCATTAAGTTTGTTCACGTTTTCCAATTTTGTCAGCTCTAAAGTATAGCATCGAGTGATGCGATACTTTTTTGCTACTGCTTGACAATGGAACTCGCCAAACTGTTTTCCATTGCTTCCCCCCCCCCCCCACCACCACCACCAACCTAACCCAACCCGTACAAGAGAACCAAATAGCATGTCAGTCATCCCAACCACATGGAAGTATAACCCAATACTTCCATTTCCCAACCAACCAAGTAGGCACAACTTTGGGCTTACATCCTCCGTCTTCTCAAGTCGCATCTTCCATCCAACTTCAGCAACTCACAGGCAGACATCAGAGCGGTAACTCGGCGTCAGAAGGTAAACGCGCCGAGCAACCATTTTGACCTAGTCTCAAGTTGGAGCCTTTTTGATTTATTAGTATTTGAATTGGCACTGAGAACCAATCAAAATAACGAGAAAAAATGAATCCCTAATTCACCACCTGTGATTTAACGTTTAGGCGGGAAACTATTGTCCATATGTGAGGCCAGTATTAACGACCATGTTTTACACATGTTATATTGAGTGACAGCCAATCAGCGTCTACAGTCAAAAATATACCCAATTGTTCACTTTGTGGGAATTAACAAGTGGTGTATGACAACAACGGTATTACATAACATACCCTTGGGTTCACAGCATATTCTAATCAAATGGTTCATGCGAAACGCCAATAGTCGGAAAACGGTGCTACATCTTGCAGCAAGATTAGTGAAAACGCTCTGAACGCAAAAGTCGGAATGAGTCGCCCCCCGTTTGAATTACATACCTTAGTTATAAACTGGAATGTCAGAACCCAAGAAATAATGAAATAGGGTGACTTCACCGACAATGTGATATAACTAACGTGTATCTATAGGAAGTTTGCGATTTTCCATCTCTATATATCACAGTTTTACGATCCAGATGTAAAAATGTACAAGAAGGTGTTGTTAGTATCATTTCAAAGATAACTTGAATGGCCCTCCTCCCATTTAAAATCAAAGTATAAAGTATATTGTATGTTTTATGTTACTTCCAAACGGTATGTAAACTATACGATAATGTAGTATAATATATTGTCGATATAAATCGTTGATGTCTAGATTTGTACATTTGTAACAAAAAAATATCATTATTTATATGTTAATAACTTAGTATATTCATGGAAGTATGGAAAATCACTACTTCCATGGCAATCACTACTTCTATATGGTATACAGTGACACCTCTGACGGCGGTTATTTGAACAATAAACATGCATTCCCATTTTAAAAATAATTTGTACGATCGTTGCAGACGTAGACAGTGTTATTTGTAACTTTACATGTAACCTGCTACGGATCAATTCAACTTGACCAAAAGAGGGATACTTCTCGAGGTATGTACATAGCGATCGTCAATATTCTATATTTGCTCCTTCGAATAACGAGATACAAATAACAGTCGGGTGTTAATACAAGTGCTGGTATATACAGTTCATAATAAATATCATAACAATGGAAATATATACAATAATGTATATTTGAGTTGGCACATAATCCCCCTTGCTTGTTTGAAATATCAATATATATATATTATGAGTTCCATTCAGTACACTTCAAATTCTGTTTTCTGTTAACTAATTCTTCCTTGATATTGTTAATTTGTACACTAAAAGTAGCAAACTTTAACTTGGTCTAGCTGGCTCACACAACTCGTGTATGGTATGGTTATGCTGTGATTGTATAGTCCTGCTTGGTGCTGAGCGAAACGCGTGCACCGTCTGCAAGTAGCGAAACGCGTGCACCGTCTGCAAGCAGGACCGGGTAGTTGAAGATCATGGCTCTCTCGTTTGGTGGTGCGCCCCAACGGCGAATGCAATAGCTGTTGCCACAGGGTACAGGACCAATGATCAATTTTGTACTCGCGATTTTCCGGATTTCTAATATTATTTTCTGTATATTTCAAATAAAGTTTTAAATACTGTTTCCTCTTACTGTTTTTTTCCGTGTATTACCATTTAGTCTGATCAGTAGATGTTTACACTCACGGCATAATGCGTTAATTTGGGCAAATAGTGAGTTTGTTCTAGCAAGCTACTAATTAATGCAAAGCTGATAAACTCAGATAAGACATTGATATCAGGTAGGAAATAGAAAAAAAATAGTAAGAGGAAACAGTATTTAAAACTTTATTTGAAATATACAGAAAATAATATTAGAAATCCGGAAAATCGCGAGTACAAAATTGATCATTGGTCCTGTACCCTGTGCTGTTGCCAGGGATATTGTTACCATCGCTTCTATTTCCTCTGTCATCGCTGTATTTTAATAATAAAACTACAGTGGATTATTCCAATTAACGATGGAAACTTAAAGTGTACATGCAAAGGTACATACTTTTTTTCGTAATTATGTTTATTTTGCCATAAAAATAAATGAAATTGCATTCATACCTCTAAATATTGCGCGCATTGGCAAGAAAGTCGCAAAAATACTTGCCCCCTTAATCCCCTGTGCTACGACTAACTTCGGCACCGCAACCACCTCACGAAAGGTGTCGAGGTCCCACGTGTTACAAAAGTCTTCTAAGCCTTTGTGTAATGTTTACTTATGAATTACTAATTACGCTTGCATTATAGTATTATCTGTAACTGTACATATTGTGGTGTACCAGTTTAGTCTTCCGACAACAATGGTTCCTTGGTGTTTTGTCGGCAGCACCCGCAGTGAAACATCACCCTACACATATTTCCGAGTGACATAACTGAGTAGGTAATAATGGGTGAAGGCAGTTGAAATCACGTAAAAACTGGACAGTGACGCCATACAGTGAAAGTCGGTAAATGTTACCGGGCCGGGGTTCTCCACGCCACCGGTGTAGCCATGACCAAAGCGAAAAAAGGAAGACAAATAAAATAATTTGAAATGATGTTTTCAAGAAAGCAAGTTAGCTTCATAAAATATTTTCATTACGATAGCATTTGTTTTTAAACAGTGCGTAGTCCGATTGTGTGTTTTGATTTCCATGTTGCTGGGAGTCGATCGTTTTCATTGTGATACATCACATACATCGTCGGAATCATATCAAAGTAAAAAGACGCAACGCTCATTATAATGTTGCTATTTTTGTTTCCATTGTTTTGTCTACATGAACAATTACCGTGTCATGCCAATCACATGTCAAAAGTGGATGGACACAGCAAAGTACAGTCAGCACTAAGCTTCACGCTCCCAGGTCAAATAACTTCCACAACGTAAGACATGTCTATCCATAAAAAACTCAAACAAAAATGGTCGGAGACAATACACAATACACCACAGTACGGCCGGCTTCAGTGAACATGGGCCGTGCTTTGAAAGAAGATGAAACCACTTCATGTCACTGTGTGGATGGTAATGAACGCAGTAAAAATGAAATAAAGTACGTGTACACATAGCTTTCAAGAGGGACGGTTATCCAACAAAACGTTCTGCTCTAACGAATTTGTGGGTCTACTTTCGCGAAGATTTTGAATGGTCATAGATTGAATGTACTGTTACAACACGCTACATTTGAACAACTTGAGAGAATATTATGGCGAACTCTTGAAGCCATTCTCATTCTCTGTATGTTTGATGGGTATGGAAATATTACACAATTTTCGTTTCGATTACATTGTCTGCAGGAGCTGTTTTCCACCCATTGAATAGTTATGTCAACAAAGGACGCTGATAACAGCATCACTTTATGTAAACAACACGGCTTCACTAGGACATACTCATTCACTACCAGAGGAACTATCGTTACTGCTAGCGGTCGGTTCGAATGAATTTGGCTAAATCACACCATCAGATGTTAATGCTGGAGTATATTGCTCTACGCTTGAGGAATCTGATCAATATTCAACGTCGGGTTCTGGCGAAAACGGGTTTTGAAGTTGACCTTCTGGTTCGACCATAATGGCTTTGCATGTAAAGATACACTGACGAATGCGTTTGTGTTCCCGAAGTGACGTCATAAAGTTCCAAATCCTGTCCTATCCATATGCAAATGAGAGGTACTTACCTGAAGGTGCTCTGTGGCTGAGCCAAGAGTGCCTCATTTTTCGCGCAATTTCTCGTGTTAGAATTATATTGTACTATTACAAACCCGATTTCCTTTATTTTTATGGCAAAATAAACATAATTACGAAAAAAAGTATGTACCTTTGCATGTACACTTTAAGACCAACAACAAATTTTCATGACGTCACATTTTTATTTATATGCATACCCAACTATAACCATTTCTAGAATAATCACTACCAGACTACACAGGAATACCATACAGGGAAAATGAAAACAACTTCTACATGTAATATATTGTTACACAGTACACATTTTATTAACCAAAATTGGTGTACAAGTACTGAAATGTTGACAGCATGTAAAAAAGTATCTACCTATGCAGATTTGAATATATTATCTAGTTGAGGTAGTATATACAGCCTTCCCACGGCGATCACTCCGAACAAAACAAACGTCACAACACGATGAATAGAGGTAAATAAGGACATCTAGCCGCTTTCACCACATCGGATTTTAATCAGATTGCATGTGTGTATGAGCGAGTCAACTACTTATTTTATTATACATGGTTGTTATACATTTTATTTTATTATACAAACGTAATTCCTTGAAGGGGGGGGGTAAGATTGTCGTTTTTCGCGTGCGTCAAAATCACTACAGCCTACAGGGATATTTAATTCATACTAAGATGGAATCAAAAGAGGCAATGCTATTTTGCTACTCTTGAAAATGACAGTCAGAAACTTTGCCGACATACACGGAGTGAGATGCATGTTGTTCTAAAATAATCGTATGGCCAAGTAACCCAGCCGCCTGCCAGGGAGTGATGTACAATTAATGAATGACAAAAACAACAATATGAATGCTGCGAAAACATGATTTTATTATTCACCCACACCTAAACAGAAGTTCCTGAATTCAAGAGACTGTTTTTTCTGTTTGTTCGGTCATCACAACTATAAATGATGGTACGTGACGAACGCGCGTGTCAACCAATTTCGTGCGACTAGGATCGAAACTAGTAAGCGTACAATCCAAGCAAGTCATTACTGATTACACATTAGACATTATACCTCATTTACTTGTACGACAACTCTTGGTTTTTAAAACGTCCTATATAGCTTTACGTTTTAGGATTGCCTAATGCCAAATTCTAGACTAGACGGGTAGCTGTTTAGACACGATGCGATTCATAGTACACAAATATAAATACGGCAGTCCACTACGTATACGTAGGTAACGTCATGTGATCTTGTCTGTCAACGAAAGTTAACGAAGGCACAGTAGGTATGTGCAGAGCCGATCGTTCAATCCACGGGCATTTGTTTCCCGAGTTATGGCTCAGAATATTTCTATCAGAATACAACAAAATGACGATAATATCGTTAATATTGACGTATTAAACCAACACTATATGAAAGGGGTAAAATTACACTTGTTTCTGTGATCGCGCAGTTTCACTAAATGCGAA